>NC_139661.1:6913597-6917056 GCF_951799395.1 Argentina silus
AACAGCGGGGGTTGTTGTGACACACGCTTACAGGGAGACACGGAAGAAGAGACAGGCATCAATGGACTGTGCAGTACTACGACACGACAGAGACTGGAAGCTAGAAATAAATGTACCTTTTCTCCATTGGCACTGCCCAGGATGTAGCAGCCCATGATGTGAATGAGGTTGGGTTCGGGGTTCAGCTTGCTCATGAACCGGCTCAACTTCTTCCAAAACCTGTCCGCGCAGAGCGAGAGAGAAGGGAATAGGACATTAGGACGATGGCCTTCTAAAACACTGTGACGGTTTGGTCACATACTGTCATGGTCATCGAGTGAATAAAGGTCTTACTGGATCATGTCTTCTTCCTTCTCCACCTTGGCAAACGTGGCGACTTTGTTCTTCAGCAGGTAGAGGTGCCCAGGACCTCCCTAGGATAAATAATTGAAATCGTTGCATGCTGTGTCCAATTATATTATACAATTGACCTCAACGGGTCTCCAACGTCTACTTCTTTGCCTCCTCTCACCTGACAGAAGATCAGCATGTTCCAGATCTTACAGCCCTTCCGGTAGGCAGTCAGCTTCTTCTCGATCTCCTCTGCAATTAATGAGAGAGAGAGAGAGAGAGAGAGAGAGAGAGAGAGAGAGAGAGAGAGAGAGAGAGAGAGAGGGGAAGAGAAATAAAGGTCAAGTTTCTGCAGGCATGTGTCATGGCAAAATGGATGACACCGCGGAGGAGGGAGGTGAGGTCACATATACACACACACACACACACACAGCATCATTATGACTGTACGGTACATGCTCAAAGCGTTCGTATCCCAGGAAAACATCACATGATGAACTCACCGAGAATATCGTCGAACGTGGCGTGTTCATGATCCTAAAGAGAAACGCAGAGGAAGCCATAATAAGACTCTTGGAATACTGATCCGAACGATCCGAAATGCAATCTGACAGGAATATCAATATATCAATGAACACAATGGGAAGTATTTCACATTGTTCTCATGAGGAAGTGGATCAGAGCTGATTCTCCCAAATCGACGTGGGTTGTATTGTAAGGGCATACAATAGGTTGCAGATGTGTGTTGAGGCTGTGGATGAGACTTACATAGAGGATGGGGATGATGGAAGGGTCATCCCTGCGGATGATGTTGGGAACGTACTCGGCCTTCGGGACCTTTGAGGATATCAGCTGGAAAAGGAAAGAAAAAACATCTTTCGAAACCAATGTCAATGATATCCCACCGATGTGCGTGTTACAGAATACACGACATCAACAAGTTTGAAACGACTGTACTAGTGTTGAACACTCATTCAGGATAGCATACAGTAGCATGGAGATACAGTCTCAGGCTACACTAAACCTGGCCATAGATGAAACAACAGCCCCAACCATCGTTTGATGTGCTGGTGACTCAGGGCTGCCTCGGGGCACTGTGGCTGTGTCTCACCATGATTTTGGGTGGGATGAAGTCCTCTCCCTCGCAGGCAGCTCTCTCCATCTCCCTCTCGTCCTCCCAGTCTTCATCCTCACACAGCCCTTCATCTAGAGCCCCCGAGGAGGCCTGCAGGTCCCCACCTGGCACGCGTGCGCACACACACACACACACACACACACACACACACACACACACACACACACACACACACACACACACAGGCACAGGCACAGGCACAGGCAAGTGAAGGCACAAACACACACACAGACACACACACACACACACACACACACACACACACACACACACACACACACACACACACACACACACACACAGAAGGACAGAGATAAAAGGATAAAACAGAGACCAGATTAGAGGGGTGCTCCCAGTCCAAAGCAGCACACCTGGCTGTTCCCAGAGCGAGACAGAGAGAGGGGACAGGAGTAGTAAAGACACACTACACAGAGAGTAAACAACACCGAGTACATTAGGACTTTCCTAGTAGAAAAGGGAAACATAGCAGACATAAAAAAAACAGTAGGGCAACAGTTAAAGAGAGAGATGAAGACAACAATGTGGATGAAAGACAGTGCCTGGAACATATAGTACAGTGCAGTACAAGCACAGGCAGACTCAGACAGACAGACAGACAGACAGACCGACCCTGGACAAATAGAACAGAAGGCAGAGTACAGGCAGACGGTAGAGGGAGAGACTGCCACAGTCAGAGACAGACGTCAGGAGGCAGACAAATACTGTCAGGGTCAAAATGTTCTTTTCAAGGTATGTGAATGTGTGTGTGTGTGTGTGTGTGTGTGTGTGTGTGTGTGTGTGTGTGTGTGTGTGTGTGTGCGCGCGTACGTATTTGTGTAATTGTGTGTGTGTGTCTGTACATACTTGCTTGCGTATCTCTGTGTGTGTGCGCGTGTGTGCGTGTGTGTGTGTGTGTGTGTGTGTATGGACTCACTGTCTCTGGAGCCATGGAGAGAGTCAGGCTTGATGGGGGTGGGGTCACTGTAGGAGCGGCTGAAACTCTTGGCTCGGCGGTCGGCGAAGGCTGATGGAGGAGTGAGGGAGGAGGGAGGAGGAGGAGGAGGAGGAGGAGGAGAGAGTGTCACACACACACTACCTCATGCAGGCCCATACATGTACAGTACAAACACACACACACACACACACACCAACCTACACAATTTCACACGCGCCTACACCCACCCACATACAGCTGAGCCCACAACATTCAACACCAAGACTCTGCTTGGATGATAAGCTCTTCCTCATACTCCACGTCCTCCTCAGTGTGACAGTGATCGGGATTGGCTAAGCACCTGGAGACACCGTCTCAACCACTGGGACTGTGTCATCGTGTCCACGTCACTCACACAGTATCTGGCAGTCAGTGTCCATTTGAAACTTCTACTGTCATCTAACCGCCCTCAATCGTTGTTCTGTTTTGCCTTTCAAATCGCTGCCATTGTTCCATTGTTCCCTTTCGCTCAGAGTCAAAAAGCCATGCAACACCGCATGCATCGTAGCTTTTGGACAACGCGGCAGCCCCGCGTGTACCGTGCATGCGTACTGCAAAAGCACAGATGCGGTAATGAGGTTGACCACATTATGCTTGGGATGGCACTGGGAAGCCACACACACTGACTGAAGACTCACTCTGGACTTTGATCCTGCGGCTGCCCACCATCCGGAGGTGCTTCCGGAAGTTTCTGCGGTGGAAGGAAAGAGAAGGGGAGAAAGGAGGGGGTATCCAGAAGACAGGGACAGACAGACAGAGGGAGGGAGGGAGGGAGGGAGGGAGGGAGGGAGGGAGGAGGGAGGGAGGGAGGGAGGGAGGGAGGAAGGGAGGGAGGGAGGAGAGGGAGAGAAGAGACAGAGGGAGGGAGGGAGGAGAGGGGAGAAGAGAAAGAGTTTAGTCTTTTATCACCAGAGAGAGAAACGTGACATGACTGGACAGTGGCTTGTCAATCAATAGCTGTTAAAGGACTAAAAGGATGAGTGTTGGAAGTTATTCAGTC
>NC_139661.1:6917256-6964756 GCF_951799395.1 Argentina silus
AAGCACCCACTCTCTGTTTTTCTTATACAGCTCTCTGCGGGCTCTAATCAATGGGCATTGTCCCTGGGTATCCGGCAGTGTCTCCGTGATTGCCTAGGAGAGTGTACAGAGAAAGAAGGTTGGGTGCAAAGGCTTGTGACTTCATTAGAGGAACACTTGTGGTGAGGTGGTCCGGCAATGCACACAACAAAGACTCTTTGTTTGTTTGCAATTATCCTTCTTTTCACTTTTGGCTGTGCTGCAAGTTCATCAACGGGGTAGTTTGACTGTGTAAATTACAACCCCAATGCACTGTAAATCACTGTAGCTATCTTATTCAAATCTGGGCCGCTATTTCTCAACATAGGGGTACCAGCTGTACATTCTAGACTGTCATTTGGATGAATAGTAATTGAGAGAGGACCACAGGTGTGCTGTCATAGCCTGCACTGCTTTGGCTAGAGCTGATAATCCGCTTTGCGGTGAGGAAAGCATTGCTAGTGGTCACATCGGCTGGTGTGAGTGAGGCCATGAAATCAGGTTTCACCACAGATGAAACAATTAGCTTCCAAACCATGCCGACCACAGTAAATGCTTCCGAAAGTGAAATGTGATTAAATGAGATTAGGAACCACCGTGTTTTGAGATATTTTTGTATGTATCACCGGAGCCTTCTAGATCAAACTAGGCTGCTTGTTATTCTGCTTTACAAAGGCTTGTTGCAAACATGATGAAGAAGTAGGAGCCCCATCAGAGAGAGAGAGAGTGTGCTCTGGGCTTGCTTCTTTTTTTCTTCTTTTTTTTTTTTTTTTACAAAACTCATTTTTTTCCACCGTGTAACCTAAACTCAGACTCTGAGAGATATTAAACAGACAATTGGGTCTTATGAGAAACAGTTGAAGAGGATTGCAAGCATACTGGAAATAAAAAAAAAAGATGAAAATGTCCCTTGCAATATTCTCCTCTCATTCCAGAAAAAAGGACAGTTGCCCAGACTACCACAAACAAGCATTACCAGAAAACAGAGGTCGAATACATCATCAATATACCGATTCAGATATAGGGAGGGGTATCAATATACCCCTCAGATCAGTGTGTTTACCTTGGGCGGATGAGTCTGTTGGCAGACGAAGACAGATGAGTCTGTTGGCAGACTTGCTGTCCAAGACTCTTTCCTCATTCTTTTCACTATTCTACCGCCAAAAGTCATCCAGCCAAAACCAATGAATAATAGACAATACCTGAAAATATGAGTAGACCTGTCTGTGGTGTCCTCAATGCAATAAATGTATCTTCACATCTGTAGTACATTGAGAGTACATACACCCAGGGCAAGACAAGAGTCCTTAGAACAAGTCGGTTCATGTAGGAACAGTGACCTTCAACAACAGTGGCTTTCCAGATCTGGAGTTGCATCAGAGTTAACTGACTCCCCAGTGTCTCACCCTGAAGAAGACTGACACGTACTTGGTTCAATGAGAGTTTAGTTACCACAGTAATTGAACTGTTGTTAAGGTATCTGAATTATTTCAACCTCTTTAAGCTGACTGATATCCATTCAAATAGGGGCAGCTCCAGTGTCTGATGAGGAGCTCAACCAGCCATTCACTCAAGCACAAAGACAACAAGACAAAGGAGGATTTGGCCTGTCAATGGGATAGAATGCTTTTGACACTCTATTAAGAAGATAAACTGAGAGATCATCTGACCCTCTCAGTGACTGTTATGGCCGAGCCACTATTGTGCTGTCTAGATCTAGGAATAAAAAAGGTGTCTGTAACTCAAGAATGATTACTAAAGAATGATCTAACTCCCTGTACCCATTGCAAGCAGACCGTAAAGCACATCGGACAGCTCTCTGTGGACATGGCGTATAATCTTGAATCAAAAGAGAACTAAACGTGGTTCTTGGGATTGAGTCCAATAGTGTCTTTGAGACTGTGATCAGCTTGATTTATGGCATGAGTACATGTGAGTGTGAGAGAAAGAGAAAGGGGGGGGAGTGAAAAGAAGGGAGAGAGAGAGAGAGAGACGGAGCGACACACACACACACACACACACACACACATACACACACACACACACACACACACACACACACACACATACACACACACATACACACACACACACACACACACACACACACACACACACACACACACACACACAGAGAGAGCACATATAGTGAGTGTGGTTGTGGCTGTAAGTGAATGTAAAGGTCACTCTGTCTGTGCGTGTGTTTGATTTCTCCGTCGGGGAGAGATGCGGTCAGAGCCAAGACTGCCTAGTGAGGTCAGTTTGTGGGCGATATGGTCCGTTCCTTGCCACGACAGATGAGTCAGCTCGTACCCTTAAAACAGAACATGGTGCTCTGACACGACTGGCACTCTGACTGTGAAAGATGTGTGAGGTCATGATTCATGGTCAGTCAAATGGTCAATCTTCACTAATTAGGATTACTCATAAACCTGCTGTCCAGTTTAGTCGTGACAGGTATCATACTGTAGCATACTAGATATGTCTTGCTGTTGTCTACACACTATACATTTGTCTACAGCCCTTCTAATCCAATATCCTAACTGAAATGCAAACCTGAATACCATAACCCTCACTTTATAATGATATAATTCTACCTTTATTTATCCAGGTTAGCCTCATTAAGGTGTTACAAGCTTCTTTTTTTTTTTACAAGAGAGACCTGGTTAACACTAGAAATGTGTGAGAATAATATGCAGAATTAATAAGAACCAGTATTGACTAATCTCATGAAGTATGTTTTGCTTCAAATATGCTTTATCACCTATAATACATGTAGCCTTACTGTAGCCTACTGTACTTTTATTAAAACTGCATTTATAGACTTCAGAGGATGAGATACATTCAAATTCCAATAGAACATACAGTAAAGTTAACAGTAATGCAGTAGGTGCAGTCTTTATGACAGTAATGCATCAAAATGAAATAAATCATCGAACGAATGAAATCAATCAAGCTCAGATTTGATCCCACCACTCACTCTCAGCAAACTGTATAAAATATAATAACATCAAACGGATCAATATAGCATATGAATCAATTTCATTAAGCAAACGTTTCTGTCACTCTGAAATGGTGAAAGAAATACCCATTATACTTCATGCGGAAAAGCGCGTCTATGTGCCCACTGTTGGGCACTTCATTGCGCCGCGGCACTGCACCTGCTCCATCCCACCTGCCAGACACAGACCACGGGCACTCACCTAACTTTTGCGGCGACAGAAGATATCGCGTCATTCCTTAAATTCTTCCTTTTGGACACGGCAGTTCCCATGCTGAACTGGAAACGACACAAGAGAAAAAGCAGATCATTCCCCTGATCGGCGTTAAATGTGAAGGAAGAAAAGCGCGTCGGAAAGACACGGCAGAGAAAAAAACCTCCTATTTTCCCTGAGTTGCAATACTATGAGCAGCTTTAATATGTTTTCATACACTAATGCTGAATTAATAATCAGTAAAGATTGAAGGATGTAGCCTTGAGTTTGAGCGCAGCGGCACTGAAACAGAAAACGTGCTTCGCTGGTAGCGGTTGGATACTCCTCTCGCTCAGTCTACTCCTCGTTGATTCAACTGAAGCGACAAGGAGTGGGCAGGCAGGAAACTACAGCCATAAAAGGACTACCTGCGTGCCCCCCTCACGTATCGACTTGACAAGAGCAGGTGAGGGCTGGGCCAATGCAGGGTATGGAGAACAACAAAGGGGTTTTGTTTGAACATAAACGGAATATTAAACATTTCTTGATTGGCAATTTTAATGAGTAACTACCCAAACCAGATAATATTCTACTAGGCTACTAATCAACATAAGATTGTGTTGCCACAGATCCACTGAACCTGTCTTTTTGCTATTTAATAATGAGGACTGTGGCAAGAATGGCTTAGGCCTATTTGTGAAGATGAAGTCAGCCCTCGCCACTACACAAACCTGAAAAGGCCACCATGACCAACCAATCATCCTTCAAACCAAAATCTATTAGCAGGTGTAATATGGCACTGTGGACAACACGCCGAGTCCCGTCGGACATTTCAGCACCACGGACAACAGCCATATAAGGACGTGTAAGCTATTTCAGCACCATGGACAGAGTCACAGGTAACGATAGGAAGGCAGCAAGCGATCCTAGTCTCACACGAGGGTTATTATCACCCAAGTCACAAGTACAGCTTTTCCAGAACTTTTCTTTTTTTTTTTTTTGGGGGGGGGGGGCACAGCTGAGTGACGGAATTAAAACGTTCGTGACCGCAGGAGCAACTTTCATAATAAGTAACGTCCTCGCCAGACCGAGTCCCAATGTAATACATTCTGAAGGAATTATACTGCTGTTGCTGATTCACATGGCATGATAGGAGACCAGGGATGGCCAGAGGACTGGAGGAGGGTGAAAAGACTTTGAGCTGAACTGAAAGAGAGATCGATATCTGAAAGAGGCTTTTGGGGAAAGTCAAATAGAATGTGAAAGCGATGATGAACATTTGGAAGAAGATAAGAGCATTAACTGGTTTGAGAGAAGAAGATGGAGGTTAATAATGGCGAGATTAAACTGCTAGCAGTGACAATGATAGCACAGCGTCATGACTCAAACAGAGCTCTCTATACTTACGCTGTATTGTAAGAATAGAACAATACGTGCTTATTCTCCACCATATTAGCACATGCAAATGCAGATATTTAAATGGGACTTCAGAGATCTCACACCTGCTTCATTATCTCAAACAGAGACTTATGGATGGGGGGATGGGTAGAGCACGGACAGATGGAGAGAAAGAGAGAAGTGTATAATGGAATGGTTTTTTCCATGTTATTTATAGAATATATACAGTAGGTCCATTTGAAGGTGAGAGAGGAGGAAAATCATTGACGATATAAGTTGCAGACTTGTTGTGGGTCCTCTAGATGTTCCAGAGGAGCAATATCCTGCTGAGAGATTTTGAAGCCGGCTGTACCATGAAATAACTGGTGTCCAAAAGCACGTATCACCATTGAAACCTAAGTTAAACTTTGTATTCCATCTGGCCAAATAAGACTGTTTTAGACTGTGATTTCGGTTTCTATTATTTCCTACTATTATATGTAGTCTTCTCCCTGGGTCCAGTGTCCTTTTTCATAGTCCACAAGTAGCCCCTTTCATAGCCCCTATTAGTTTTTTTTTTTTTTTTTTTTAAACAAATTGAAGGTACATCACAAGAATACACTTCCAACTACGTCCAAGGCTTGTGTGTTGGTGAGTTTGTGAACCCGATGTCAGAAAAACACAGAACCGCACCGCTACTAAAGCAAAGGACTGCACCTGCGTTGGTGTCAAGGTTGGTGCCACCAATCAGATGTCGCTATGAACGCAATACCAGCACCCATTAAGAACGTTTCCTGGATTCACTGCACTGATCCCATCTCTCCTATAGGAATCCTGGTGAGTAGTTAGCAGTATCTAAGATACAGTATACACAGTATGTATATCAATGAGATGTCAAGCCATGAAGGAGGGATAAGACAAGAGTCTTGCAGCGGTGTGTGGCGTGGGAAGATAGTTGGTGATAGTTTTAGGCCAAATACATGAGCCAGGGATGTGGTTGGCTTGAGGAGAGAGGTTTTAGACCTTGATAAATAATGCAAATGGTTGCTAGAGGGGGGGAGTATTCCCCCCAAGGCTTCATTTGAAAGGTACATGTATTGGCAAGCCGTTGGGTAACATTGCCCTACCAATAGAGACAGAGAGATTTAGATTAAAACTAGGAACTCATACTCATTAGCATGAGATACAGGGTATAACACATACAGTACAACCAAGCAGTGGGAATGGTCACCCAAACCGACCTCCATACAAGAACAAGATGAAATCCTCCTCTTCCTGCACCGGTCCGTGGAGGGGAAGAACAACAGTCCATCACCCTCCTCATGCTTTTCTTTCTCTCTCTGTCTGTCTGTCTGTGTGTGTCTCTCTCTCTCTCTCTCTCTATCTCCCCCCCCCCCCCGTCTGTCTGTCTGTCTGTCTGTCTGTCTGTCTGTCTGTCTGTCTGTCTGTCTCTGTCTCTCCCCCCCATTTCTCTCCGCTCTCCTCCCCTCTCTCCCCCCCCCCCCCCCCTCTCTCTCTCTCTCTCTCTCTCTCCCACACGTGAGGCCAGTCGTGCAGCACCAACTAGAACAAACGTGGTTACAAATCGACTTGTATGAATATTTAAGCGTCCATCTGTGTTTTCCTCCTGCTGTGGATCGCGTGCCCACATCCACAATGACAGTTTTCACAGCGCAGCCTGATGCACGGCCCCTCCACGCTGCTCCGAGAGTGACGATGCTCACACAGACCGGGGAGAGTGGAAACAGAGGGATCTGTCAAAGGAAGTGCTGTAGCAGCTCTCTCTCTCTCTCTCTCTCTTTCTCTCTCTCTCTCTCTCTCTCTCTCTCTCTCTCTCTACACATTTACTGTACACTGTACCGCACAGAAACAACTTAAAATGTACTGTATAATGCATGTTATTGTACCAGTCTGTTCAAATGAACCTTTTGAACTGTGTGGGTTGTGACCAACTATCAAAGTACACGCATCTTACAGAATCCAAATTGCACTGTGTACTAATGGATAGCATACTAAGTAAGTCACACAATTTGCTGTGAAATGCACTACGGGTGGGGACAGAGTCGATAATTTATACCGTAATACTGCTGATCGGTTGTGAATGGTGAGGGACGGTGCCACCCGGCTGCCAGGGAGTCCAGAGTAATGAGGAGAGGTGATCGATGGAGACAGTCCCAGGGAGACCAGGTAAAGGAACTCTCTACTCCAGCGGACGGTGGCTGAAGGTAGACATCCGAGGACTTGCTCATTGTAATGCGTGGAGCGGAATGGGGAATGGTGTCAAACCACATGGGTCAAGTGGAAGCGGAGGCTGGAGGAGGTAGTCATCGGAGGACGGGCCCATTGTAACGCACGGAACGCAATGAGGAACGGTCTCGAAACGCACCGTACCGTTCCTCATTCCGTTCCGTGCGTTCCCGATGAGCCTGTCCTCCCGTTTTCTACCTCCGCCAGCCTCCGCTTCCCCCTTTACACATGTTGTTTGAGACACCGGCATCTCCTCCCCCTTTTAAAACACACACCCTATCCCATTTACCCAGTCCAGGCACGTAACGCGGTGGTCATACCAGACACGCTCCTCCTGTTCCCGTGCCAGGCTGCGTTGTTTAGCATGCACACAGTGCACAGTCTGTTGTACATATGCCGCCGGCATCCATCACGCTAACACAACCGTCCAACAGGAGCAGCGAGCCCAACAAATGTCAGCGCACGGCACTCCAGGGAAAGGCTCTCTCCAACATGCAACATGCCCAACAAGCCCAGCTCCCTCTGCATCCTAATCTCCCCAGGCCGCCCATAACGGAGCATGTTATTTATCATTGCTCGTAAAAAACACAATCATTTCATGCGCAGGAATGCGTTGGGAGGGTCTAACTCTCTCCTGGCCGCCATATACACCGCAGAGGTTCTATATTATATCAAAACAGACCGGCTGTAGTACAGTATAGGCTGCCATGAAAGCTGTAAAAGTAGAGTCGGTCGTAAAAATGAAACCGTGGTGAGAAGAGAGAGAGAGAGAGAGGACAGTAATGAAAAAGCGCCTGTGAATCCAGGCAGGTCGTATTTTGTTTACACAGATGTGCTGAGGGCGAGCAGTACATGAACACCTAGGCTAGGTTTTCCAAATAGGCTATTTGTATCAAACGACTTGGACTAGACAATCATGATTACACTGCGGCAAGCGTCCAGAGGTAACAGGAGCAGAATTACTTCTCAGTACTAGTGTGGGTTAATAGTGCAGCGTAATAGAATTCAATGAGGTGAAGCAGACAGTTGCTGTTGGGAGTCGATGCACGCCAGCCATCACGGTGTTCCCTCAAGGCTGCACCAACTGTTGGACGTATTGTAGTTCATTAAGTTCAAACCTAATTCCTCTGCAATTCTCTCTGTAATACACATTCAGCACAAAGTGTACAGAACAGAAACACACACACACGCCCGCACGCACGCACGCACGCACGCACGCACACACACACGCACGCACACACACACGTCCACGCCCACACACACACACACACACACACACACACACACACACACACACACACACACACAGACACACCCACACACACACAGGCAGTACACACACTACAGTATGCCTAATTGTCCTTTAGGATAACCAATTGTCTGATTAGAAGACAATATATCCATTATGTATCGGCACAAACAACCTTGAAGCCTTGTTCTGACCAGTTGTATCTCATCGTACACATATGTTAACATGACAGTTATCGTATTATCTGCACTTCAAAGGAGGTTCGCATGGCGTTCATTACTATTGTAACCTTGCTCAAGGATACCGCCAGATAGATACCCACAATTCACCAGCAGGGATTTTATGGACACCCATTTAAATAAGACCTCAGAGGGCCAATGGACGATATAGAAACCTTTTCACTGATGGATCTGCCACCACTGGGTCGACATTCCTGGTGAGATAGTTAGTTGCTGTTTAATGATCATGGGGAGGGATTGGACGGTAAATAGGGAAGAAAGGGGGGGAGGAGGAGGAGGAGGTGGAGGTGTGTGTATGTGTATGTGTATGTGTATGTGTATGTGTATGTGTGTGTGTGTGTGTGTGTGTGTATGTGTGTGTGTGTCGGTGTCGGTGTAAGTCTGTGTGTTTGTGTGTGTCGGTGTCGGTCGGTGTGTCCGTGTCGGTGTGTGTGTGTCTGTGTGTGTGTGAGGGAGGGGGGGGGAGAAGGTGGAGCTACAGGAGAGATAAGTGGAGAGAAGAAATACACATGCAACACACGCCAAGCTTGACAGATGGAGCAGGTAATCATCAGGTGGTGTTTGGCGGCGTTCCGAGGGTCAGTGAGTAGGCTGCAGATCATGTGTGGGCAGGTAATTGGATTGGTGGGATGTTTAATTAGATCAGCCTTCTGGCACGCTGTCGAGACACCGAGCCATTATCATAGTCCGTCAACACTCAGTCATCACTCCCGAATCAGCCTCACTCCTTATCTCTTTATCAAGGTCTAAGTTCTCCTAAATCCTCTTCACAACGTTCCGTCGTCACCGACAATAGCTGAACTAGATATCTGAATATGAAATAGCACTTGGTTGGAGGCTCTCTGGCTTTATACAGTCAATATGAGCAAAGTGCTTTAGCCATGTCACTAAAACCACGCATGAATAAACCCATACACACAGTAAATGTCAGCAGGCTCTATCATTTTTCCCATTCTGGCCCATTGATTGACACGTCAATCAGGCAAAGATGCCATTAGTGAATGAGTGAATGTTAAATCCCTTTGGCTGTCTCCATCGAGTAGGAGTTGCATCATCCTGACCTAAATTTCTCCCTGAGACAAAGTCCCAGTCGGACAGAGAGGAGGGACACGAGACACAGTAAAGGCCAGACTGATCAGATTGGAGCTGGCTGGGGACGTCTCAGCCCAGAAAGGCCACATCTCTGTGTCCATGTGTGTTAGATGGACAGAACAGGGCCATGGGCACAGTCAGAGAGAGAGAGGGGTGGAGACGGTCATTAGACAGACATTGTGCAAAGCCTCTCGGGCAGACAAGCACTCCCTGCATCTACAAAATGGCACACTCGCACGCACACGGGCACACAAGCACTCACTCTCACACACACACATTTGAATACTTTCTTTGGGTTCACAGTAAAGCATTACACCAAAGAACCCAAAATATAACAAAGGTCATACAAATAGTCATGGATACAGGTAACAACGTCTTCACCACAGAGCTCAGCTTCCCACACACCTGACACAGAACCATATCTTGCAAGCTGCTTGGGTATTTTCTTTGGGAGGCCACGTACTGTCAGGTAATGCACATGTCCACACACACACACACACACACACACACACACACACACACCACACACACACACACACACACACACACACACACACACCCAACCAGGGGGTATTATTATGGAGCATTGCCCCTTTCAAGGTTTAACCTTGTGCCACCATGACTGTATAGCACAATATCCTAACTGAGGTAAACAACAAATAGCAGTCCTTCAGGTGTAAATGCAAATTGACACACAATCATCATCATTATCATCATCGTTACAATTTTTCCCTTTTCTCGGTCACGTGAGCCATTAAGTGAGAAATAGGGAGTCGCTCATGTCATTGTACACAAGCAATAGAGTGTTTCTAGAGAAAAATGTCATTAAAAACTACCAACATATTTCACATATGTTGTTTACCAACAGGGTATTGGGCCAGACCCCATTACTGAAAAGATTAAAAAAGCCCCAATCTTTCAAAAAGTGATATTTCTTCTTTAATGATCATTTATAACAATAGAACGATTTGTTTCAGCATAGTTTAGATGAAACCAATGGGACCAAAAGAGGCCCAAAATGGGATCCAAGGGCCCTAAATAGGGTACAAGATTTCACATGCCCCAAATCTTTATAATCACTTGAAAACTATTTTTATGACACGGGCAATGCTTTTGTTCTCAAATGATGCCTTTTTTTGCTCACCCATAACATTTGTAATTTTCTAAATACCAAATGAATACTTGTTGGGGACATGTTCTGACACATTCATGGAAGCTTAGAATATATATACAGTAGATTTTTTAAAACCCTCAAAGTACTATCTGGGGTAAGGCCAGAACCTTGTTGGTAGCTTGAGGGTTAACACTGTTCTACATACCCAAGACAGGAAGAGGTGGGGGGAAAAACACAACCTATTTCCATCTGTATATAAATATTGTTTCTGAACTAGTGAACCACAGCTGTGTGATTACATTTTGATAATGCTAATCCTCCATGTTTAAATATAGCATGAGGAGGGGGTTGGAATTACTTATTTTCTTTTTCTTCACAAAACAACAAATCTGGAGAGTGACAGGGAAATGCAGAGAGACGTGGAGGGTACGTAGGTGGGCGAGAGAGACAGAAAATGTCAGTGATGAGGAACGAACCCGGAGGAGACGGTGAAGATCAGTGTGACGGGGGGGAAGAAGGTGAGAAAGAAGGAGGGAGAGAAGGAGAATGAAGAGACAGTCTGACATTTTGAACTGTACTCCTTCGAAAGACCAAGGCAATGCTCTTTCGAAAACTAGCCAGATAAAGGGTACAAATTCCATGGAGAAAAAGAAAATGGAGAAATAAAATGCAATGGTGCAATGAAGAAGAAGAGGCTCCTAGGGTTGATGTCTACATTATGTGCCATGACAATCAATATGGGAATGAGTGTCCGCTCATGTGTTGAGCATATGGTCCAGTGGGTCCATCACATCCCCATCATTAAGCAACAAGTATCTTGGGAGGAGGTTCATCGTCACTGTGCAGATTCCCCCACTCCATGGCAAAATCCATCAAAATAACATTTCCAAACCATTAATCACTTCAGCACTGTGCTATTTGAAAACCTATTATATCCCACACCGATCCCAAGGCCATTCTCTGAATTAAGCACAAACATTTAGGGTGAGGTGAATTTTTCTTAACCACCTTGGCCTACTGTATGACACCATTAGCATGTCATTCCAGTTCTATCATAATGAAAACAAAATGATAATAATAATCATTTACAAAAAAGTTCCATCCTAATGAACTGGACTGTTATACGGTATGCACACTCTGTTCACATCACAGCTATGGGTGTGAAGCCGGGCGTCTGTGGTCGTGTGGGTCTTCACGTGTTCGGAGAGCTGTTTTTAGATACCTCACTGGTGTCTGACGCACAAGAGACATATTACCATAGATGCCCTCCCACTCAGCAAACAGCAGCCAGACTAAAATAGCTGCCAGCCCGGGACTAGGTGCTATTTCTCAGGTACCTGAAGGTACGCTCATTATAGTTCTTGACCAGTCAAACCCTCTCCCCCAATGCCAGCACCAGAACACAGACAACGGGAGGCCCTCTGCCAAGTCAAGTTCTAATTATAGCATCCTGCATCATCACCACGCTGCAACAACTTTAGGTCAACCCTATTGGTTATAGACACACTCTTTATTGAAACGCTCGCCTCTGAAAATATGCTATTGTTAGTCAGGTAACACTGTGTAAGGCATTCAGTTCTAGATTTGTAAAGCCTTTGATTCAAGGATGAATCACTAGTAATGTATCTCTATATATGGAAAATGCTGTATGGAAATAGAATTAGCGAGGGTGCTTGCAGCTCTGCCAGTCCCAAGTCAAGTCCAATCACACAAACTTTAGTTTGATGTTGTTCTTAAACTCCATTAAAGCAAAACTTTACTACAAATGGCAACTTAAAGAGGTCACTGTCCTAAAATCCCCCCCCCCATCTCATCAGAGGGTTGTTTAGTACCCGTAGTTCTACGGCAAAGTTGCTTGAAGGTCGCTCCTGCCATCTTTTTCCTGTATGTCACCTACAATCAGTACAAGCAACTTCTAAACATAAAAATGCATTTATGTCGAAAAATAAAAAGGTCGTGAGCTGATTCCCATTACAATCCAAGTTGTTGTTCGTGTCTGAGTAAGTAACGTCTAAAACAGTTAAGTCAAATCATTTGGGTCACACAAAAAACTTCAAACAAGATTCCAACTTTGCCAATATACACTAATTATCTCCAAACATGAATTATCCATAATTAGCCAGACATGTGATTCATAAAATATAAGTACTCTCTCTCAAATGTTTTTTTCCTCTTTTGATTGGCAATATCTCAAAATCTTTAGATTTGGGAGATGACAAACATAGTTTGGTCTGCTTCATTTCTACATGATCACTCATCAAGAGCCCACTAGAGAGTTGGATATTAATAAGCAGAGCTTGGTCAACATCCTCGGCCTATTGGTTAATATTCCACCTGTCAATCATGCACTTGGCTGAACTCTCCCTGCTAGTCTCAGAAGTGTCTGGCCCATTACATGATAATCTCCTCAATTATCATACATTCCCTATGGCACCGTCTCCGTGGAACTCAAAACAACAACAGACTGTCATCTGCTCTGAAACCAGAAATCTAAATAGAATGTGCAATACTATATTAATACTATATACTATGCAATACTATAATAATAGTGCATAGTACATTTACATTACATTTACCTGGTTTTACTGTCTTTGCACTTGATTGTTTATCACTTTCCTTTTCAAATATGTCATTCATCTTCATTTGACCATAGTAGGTAGCGTAACAGTAATAGCATGATTTATGATTTGTGCATAAACAGTAGTAGACTTTTATCTCAGCCTAAACCATTGGTAAACTACCGTATAGTGATTTTGTTACGACCAGTCCTCTGACTTCATCTTGAATACAATATCAAGTGTTATCTTTAACACCAAATGCTTGGAGAAGGCATCGATGAGAGCTGGTTACCCTCTGAAGGAGTCCACACTGGTGCTATTAGATTCACTCCCTCTAACTTAATAAAAGAGACCATACATTAGGTCAGGGCTGTGTGTAGTCTAGTCTAGTGAGTCAGCCTAGCGTGTGAACTCATGCACAAACTCTGTTTAAGAGTGAGCGAGAACGCTCTCCGGGAAGCACAGGCGTCAATAACGGAGAACTTAATTTAGCTCCTTATTTTTCGCTGTGATCCAACGTGCCACCTGATGGCACAGCTGTGCGTCACCGTGTAGGTGTCACGCTCGGATGCCTCTCAATCCTGCCTGTCAGTGGGTCGTCCTCATCACCAGGGCTTAATTACTGTCCCCTGCTCTGTTCGTCTGGGGACAAGTCTGAGGCCCCGCTCCAGGTGCATGTCATTACCCATACACACACACACACGCCTAGTCCTCCTGTGTGTCCTCCAGCACACAAAAACAACCTGAGGTCCTTATCAACTTGAGCAGACACACACCCACTCGGGAAAGACAACTCTTAAGAGGTTGGATTTGTCTGTATGATTCCGATCTGGCACGTAAGTCAAAACTTCATGGCAGGTCCCTGTTCACAGGATTACTCATTTTAGAGAGGTGTCAAAGTGAGAACGTCTGGCCATGTGTGGTTTGGGGAATCTGCAGTGCTGCTGCTGCTGCTGCTGCTGCACACTGAGTCAGTGACAGATCCCATTACCCTCTTCACTGTTCTTCTTTACGACAGACACTTTGAAGAGACAGAAGGATGATCAACATTCATCACATCAATCAATAGAAAAATCTGTACCTTTTCAACATGTCAAGGTCATTCTCCTGACGTGATTGTGGAGGGAGCAGAGACAGGGGGAGGGGAGGGGAGGGGAGGGGAGGGGAGGGGGGGAGAGAGAGTTTAAAAAACAAAAAGACCAAAGACTCTCTGGTTGATTTTCATAAGAATTAGCTGTAAAGACAACTTTAAAATTAGGCTTTTAAACAATCTACCCTATCCAAGTCTCTTTAAAGCTGCATTTAATTATTAATTAAAGTAATTAGTAATAACAATTAAATGCACGTTTAAAGAGACTTTGAATGAATGGATAGGGTAGATTGTTTAAATGTTTAGGCATTATTGTGCAATGTTGTCTGTTGATTATTATTGATGATTATTATTATTTGGTTAGTCTTGCCTGATTCTCAATGATATTTATCGTTTGAATGTGGCTTTCTTTCTGTTTGTAATTTTACTTATGCTGATGTCTATTTCTATGATCTCTTTTCTTGTTTAGTAGCACTTTGTAACATTGTTTAAAAAAGCGCTATACAAATAAAAGTATTAATATTATTCATTCTATCTAAACCTGCTGTATCCTTCACAATAACACCAGTGTATGTACACTCGGCTCACAGCAATCCTGGTGAAAAAACAAGTTACATGTTATTGTCAGAGGATCATGTACTTTATAAAGAATAAGCTTTTGCAAGAGAGACACTTGAAAGTGAATCTAAGAAAGCAATCCCTCAATTTGTTGAAGTGACAACTGAATTAAAGCTATATCCCTATGTGGTGGAGAGAATCAATATTTCTGGGGTCTGTTTTCCCTGCACACACTTTGCTTTTTTGATTTGGTCTGGTAATACAGTGCCATGAGTCTCCACGTCCAATTACTCAGGGGGCCGATTGGCCGTGCTGCACGTATGTTGCCACGTGCCGTAGCTAGAGGGAGCTCCAGACTGGAGCTGTGCTGTGACCCACTTACCTGAGTGACCTGCTTTGTTTTCCTCTTAAAAATGGATGACATGGGACGCTGGGACCTGAAGGAGTAGGGAGAAGGAGGAGGAGTACTACACTGAGGATTGGGGGGGGGGGGGGGGGGGGGAGACAACATCAGATAAAATTGAGCGGAGGTAAGCCACTAAAACAGATAAAATCAATACTGTCCCAGGGGGAGGATTTAGACGATTATCTATCGCTCTGGTAATCTTGGTTTTTTTCTTTCTACCAGGGAGGCTCAGAGTTTTATTCTTTATCTGCTGATCTGTTGTGTTTGTCCCAGGCAGACATCCTTCTATCTGGTCCCTGAACAGGACGGGTTTGTTCTTTCGCTCCCTTGGTCACCTGTCTCTCATTGATCTCTGCATGCCCCAGTTAAACTTTCAGAACATTACAGTATTGATCTCTCTCCATCAATCTTTTGTCACTCTACTTCTCTCCGTCTTCTCTGACCCAATTTCCCCTAAGTAGTCGGCTCGATCAAGGGTCAGTGTGATCATTCCTATGGGGAAATGTTGGGTGCATTTATAGCATTATGAGGAAGCGAATGTCAAACTCAGCCATGCGGAAAGATGGACAGCCTCATCCTCTCCCACACTCATCTTTGACCTCCCCTGCTAGTTTACTTCATTACCATAAGACGTAAGACCATCTCTTCCTCTGCCTTTCATACTCCACTGCATGTTTCTATCCACGTCCTCCTCTCTTTCTTCCCCATGCAACACTTCAGAATGTTCTGCACAATGCCGCCACCCAATGGTTAACGAGAGAGGTGCAGTGTCACACTCCAGCCGAATATGTGATTCGCAAGCGTCCTAGATGACGTATTGCTGAATTTCTAACTGAGGCATGCTAGTAGATTCACCTTCACATAATAAGTATGTGTACTGTTTATGGCTTTCAGAGCATATTGGCTTGGCCAGCCCAAATGCAAAAGGGATCGGGCTGAATAAAGAGTTAAGAGATCGAAAGAACATTACTGGGAACCTTAATGTCATCTTCATAACTTCATGAACCTTTCAAACCCTGACAAGATGGAAAATCATACCATTAGCCTGTTTATTTCTCCAGTCATATTCCCTTTGGGGCTGTGGAGAGAGCAGCCGCCATGTCTACTAGCTGCCTGGCCTCGCTCTCTCTTGCTTGGCTTTGACCTAGCTCTTCTTAACGTTCCTCTGGGTTTTCTTCTTGGGCTGGTGGGCCTCGATCAGCTGGATGCTGCGCCGCTTGATCTCCTCACGGGACAGGGAGCAGTCCTCCTCCTGACTGCGGAATTGGAATGTATCTGGGAGAGGGGAGAGGAGAGGAGCAGGGAGGAGAGAAGGAGCATAGATCAAGAGGCAAGTACTACAGCCAAATGGCCTTGGGAAAGCATCCAAATTCAAAGGGCATGCCTCCTGGTGGATAGGCTGTTCTTTTATGCCAGATAGACCAGACAACAAAAGCATACATCAATCATATACACAAGAAGAAGAACAGTGAGGAAGGGGCCTATGGGAGTGAGGAAGGGCTTACCTTCAGACGCGCTGTCATGAACAGGGCTACTGGCCCGCTTGAAGTTCTTGGGCTCCATCATGGTGCTCTGCTCCAGGAAGCTCCACATCTGTGGGGGAGAGAGAGAGGGTTGGGCAGAGAGGATACGAGACCAAACGAGAGATGTTAGACTCCCGTGTTCAGAGGAGCTGAGATCACCGAGAGGTACTATAGCCTGTGATAGTGAGAGCTAGATCGAGAGAGGTGCGTCACCTTCTCCTGGTCGGGGCTGCAGCTGTCCTCCGTTGACCCATTCTCTGAGGCTGTGCGCTGCAGTGCGAGCAAACGGGCATCGATGTCCCTCAGCTTCTCTATGGCGTCCAGGCTCCTCTGCCTGGGAGACTCCTGAAATAAGACCCACACACTCTATCAATAACTTAGGCTAAGTAGTCATTAGTACAACCAGAGCCCTGTACAGTATATACAAATATACAGTATATGGTATCATACTGTTGCCAGGCAGATAAATGATGAGAGGTTTGTTGTTTCGTGTGATGAGGAAGAGGGACAGGCTTATAGTACCTGCTGCAGAGGCACACAGATCATTCTGTAATACAGGTTGTTGACTCCCTGCTCCACCCCGTGCAGCACTGACTGGGCCCTGCTCAGCTTGGCCTCCCATTGGCCACAGCGCTCCTGTTCCCGCTCAAGCTCCGCCTTCATTTCCTCCTTCAGCTGCTCGAACCTTGAGACAAACAAACAGAGACCATTGAAAAGGCCTCATCTCCTCTCCTTCTCCGCCAATAGGCAATAAAGCAGACCTCTAAAAATGGCAGTAAACCATCTCACTGAGCAATGTACAATGACTCTCTTAATGGCCCCATTTGAAGCTGCCCAGTAAGGCCATATTTTCATACGTCATTCGTCTTCATCATGAACTTTAAGATGGAAAAAAAAAAACTCCCTGTCCCAGATGTCTCACAAGATTAAGATAAAAAGCGTAGAACAAGGTTTGAGATTGAATATGTCACCGAGCGATAGGTCACTCTGAAAACGGCTCGAGGTGAGAGAGAGGAGGGAGAAACATCTCAATAAGAATCAGCGACACATCAATCACTGGCTGTGGGTGCGGTAAACAGGAGAGTTTAAAAAGAGCCCTGCTCTGTCACGGCAATAAAGCAATGTTCAATAAACCCACACAAAGTCATCAAGGCGATGATGAAGACATTTTTTAAATAGCTTATTTTCATCAAGCCATTGTGGGCGTTTAGTAAATTGCTCCATGCGTTTGCATGTGTTCAGAGAGATCTAGAGTAAAACAATTTAATGACTAAAAAACCCAACTCTATTTGAAGTTGTGCCAACACTGAGGTTCTGTTGATACTGGTTCCATTCCCGTAGTTCTAGTGTTGTGTTGCACTGCCTTTCCCTACTGTACCTCTCAGATCCGGGCCCAGTGCTGAACTTGAGCCTGGCGTACTGAAGCTCTAGAGAGACCAGAGTGTCGGTCCTCTGCGTGACCAGCTCCTCACACTGGGTCATCTGGGTGTGAAGCTGCTCCCTGGTAGCCTTCTGGGAGACCAGTCTACCCTCCAGTTCCTACATGCCAGAAGGCGGACACATCCTCAGACTGACAACCAGCATCGGTGTGGTCATAGTGATGTCATAGTGTGGTCAACATGTGGTTATAGTGTGGTCAAAGTGTGGTCAAAATGTGGTTATAGTGTGGTCAAAGTGTGGTCAAAATGTGGTTATAGTGTGGTCAAAGTGTGGTCAAAATGTGGTTATAGTGTGGTTAAAATGTGGTTATACTGTGGTCAAAGTGTGGTCAAAATGTGGTCAAAGTGTGTTCAAAGTGTGGTCATAGAGTGATTATAGTGTGGTCATAGTGTGGTCAAAGTGTATCAGGACATGGTCATTAAATTCTGCAATGGGTTTTGAACATCTTTTTGACAGCCACAAGGTTTTCTAATGTGTTCAACATACAGTAATCGAAAACCACAAAGTCCCCAGTGCAATTGGATAATGCACTTTACCATCACTCAACAAAATGAAACAAGCACGTCGAGGGAAATAACCAAGGCTGTTTGCAAGTGTGGTTATTTACTGTGTATTAAAAACCTGTGATTAATGGTAGGCAATATCCAGGGGGAACAGTGTTTGTTAGATATTGCATAGGGCTAAAATATCCCAGATACCAATTAGACTTTTCAATACCTGCAGATCAGTGCAGCTGAGGGCTTCTCTCAGAGCATCAATATCTTCCACCAGTTTGACAATGGACTGTGGGGTGCTGGAATTGGGGGTACACTGCTGGGCTGCTGGAGGAAACAGAACACACATCATTTCATGGTTTATCTCCACAGCACAAAATGTCTTCTTGCTTTCGTTAACTCAGGTTGACAATAACAGCACTTGATGCAGCACGATGTACACGTGTAGCCTGAATTGTCTGATCGATGATTGATCATTTGAGTGCGTACAATACATTATATAATACAAAAGCATTACATGACTACTGCGATGACGTCTACAGATCATGTGATGTAATACCTCTGACAGGAGCTGAATCAGTCCCTTCAGTGAGCCCCTCTCTGGCAGACTTCCGACCCTATAGAACAACAACACTCACTACACCGGGCATTGATGTGTCCCTCTTGATTAAAATGTTCTTCCCCTTTCAATCCCCTGCTCCTTCTGATTCCCAACTGTCCTTCGTCTCTCTCTCACCTGTTCTTTCAACTTCTGAGACCCCCTACTACTGCGTCTCTCTCCCTCCCTCTCTCGTTCCAGCCTCCCCTCCACCTCCTTCTCTTTCTCTGCCCTCCTGTCACTCAGATCGTTCTCCATCTCCCTGCGTTCCACCATCAGCTGCCTCTCCATCTGAACCAGCTGTGCCTGGTGGAAAAAAAAACAAAAAAAACTGGGATATAGGACTAGACTTCTGAAGTATCAATGTAGCACTGTATCAATGCATGAGGTACTGAGGTACTGTCAATGCATTTTTTCACTGTTGATCATTCAAAAAGATAATAGGTGCATCTCAATAGCATGCTCGCCATTGTTTCCATTCAATCAATGCACATTTGCACATCATTTCCCAATGTGTTGGTTATAGCACTCTGTGTTTTCAGACCCATGTAGACTCAAGAAGAGGAACCTACAGAAGACCATTAAGATCTCAATGACGTTCCCTATGGAAGGAGACGAGGTGTAGATGAGGTCATACCTTAGTGCTGTCGACAGCAGTGACTGCAGTTTGGGACATTTGAGACGCCTTTTCCAGCTCTGTCTGCCCATTGAGCACAGAGTTCTGTAACTGGTACAGAGCCTGTGGCATCTCACGCACCTCCTGACACACCAAACAAACGACAACAACACAGGTCACGACGATTCTCACCGATTTTTTGCAGTGTAATCATCGGTGATCCCAAAGGTCATGGAAGTGTATGATGTTTACGTTTGCTTGAATATCTTTGTTCACGTGTTACAGACCTGGCACAGGTGCTCACGGACTAGCAGATAGGTCTTCTGGATTTTCTCTGCCTCTGTGATCTTGACACTCATCTTCTCTAGACTGTTCTCCAGTTGTCGCACCCGCTGCCAAGGCGCAACCACACACATGAAATCAACCACATTTTTTACATTTCAAATGACGCTTTCCACGGTTAGGTGGCGAAAGCAACGTGAATGCTCCTGTCCACGGCGCTGAAAGTTGACATTGCGTGACCCTTGCTTTCCTCTGAGTTCTGGCTCAGGAGAACTAGGTGAAGTGAGCAGTGAGCTTTGGTGGTAAAGTTCTGTAGCTAGGTCACCTGGTCATAGTGGTGCTCATCTCCGTCAGGGATAGAGTCCAGCTCCAGGGCCTTCATGGCCTGCTCCACCTCCAGCAGCTGGGACTCTCTGGCCCGCACGGCAAACTGCAGCCCGTTGTGCTGCTCCACCAGAGTACATAGTCTACGCCTCTCCCGCTCCACAATGCTC
This sequence comes from Argentina silus, assembly GCF_951799395.1. Taxonomy (NCBI): domain Eukaryota; kingdom Metazoa; phylum Chordata; class Actinopteri; order Argentiniformes; family Argentinidae; genus Argentina; species Argentina silus. The sequence continues at coordinate 6,937,846 of NC_139661.1, forward strand.
TACATACAGTACACACACACACACACACACACACACACACACACACACACACACACACACACACACACACACACACACACACACACACTTGTGCATATGCTAGGCATGTACAACTGCAAACTACCACTTGAGATCTATCCTAAAGTGTAACTGTATAGCAACCTCTCTGCTTGTGCTCTAGCTTGGTGCTCAGTTTGACCTTTCACCCCAAGCAAATGTACCTCCAGTGTTGGTCCTGGCTTAGGCAGGGACTTGCCCAGAGTCTTCCCACCTCGTGCGGGTTTCTGATCATGCTCTAAGATCTCCTTTGCTGCACTGTACTCAGCCTGGGTTTGTCTTTCTGAATACAAGGTTGAATACACAAGTAGAGGTTAGAGGAGATTTGTGAAGGGTGATAAAGAAAATCTTTACAATTTATGGAGCATTTTATAGGCAATGGAGTACATTTTATTTGTGTCATATATCCTGCAATAGAATAACATCAAGCTATGAAGCATAGCCTATTATGTTATCTGGCCTACATAGACACACACTGATTGTAGGGAGAGAGAGAGAGAGAGAGAGAGAGAGAGAGAGAGAGATTAATATTAAGAGAGACAGAGAGAGGGTAGATTGGTTCAATATTTTAAAGTGCAAATATCCCTGCCAAAAATCTTTGGTTTATCATAGAACGTTTGCTGTCTTTTTAATGTGGAATGTTGTCATTAATCTAAAGCGTGCTAATTACGCTTACATCAGTGTGGACACAACTACATCATAACCATTACCAAGTTGTTGTATACGGAGTCGCTGCTCTTGAAGAGTCAGCCTGGGTTGCTCTGTGTCCGCTGACTTCATATCTTGTCCGTCGGTGTAATAAGCTATTTTTGTTTATAGTCACATTTTATTTGATTATATACAACGGTTTGATCAGAACAAGCATTATGATTGGCCGAGGGGCGTTCGAACCCATGCTCTACTCCCTGATAAAGTCAAAGCTAGGACGCGTTTATCCTTGTTTATCATACCTTACAGTACTATTCCTGCGCTAACGCTCGAATTACGACGATTTGTTTATCACGTTACCTTTACAACAGTGGTCGTTTTGAGAACTTATATATAAGTTCTACATTTCTATACTTCTTTGTTTTCTTTTGTAAACGTTGTTTTGTTTTAGAATCCGCTTCGCGTCGGGCCTAACAACGCCCCTCAGCTCTCACTGTGGCTCAGTTGGTAGCGCATGGCGCTAACAACGCTTAGGTTGTGGGTTTGATTCCTGCTGGGACCATATATACTGAAATGCATGCACTCACTGCAATGTAAGTCGCTTTGGATAAAAACGTCAGCTAAATGGCATATATTACTTTATGCACGGCCACTCCAAATTAACCAATAGGGCACGCCCAACAGGGTCATTAATAGAACGCATGGTCGTTGCACTTCTATTTCTACGTCTTATAAACAGGTGAGCTCCGATGTTGTTAACAGGCACGTGGAATAATGTGTAGGCATCCCATATTCAAGTGAAATGTTATTGACTCAAACCCTTACACGCTGGTCAAAATAAATGAGAACAGGCTAATTCGAGTAGTGCAATTTATTTCTCATCTCACATTGCACACGCATCTAATACTGAACGCATATGAGCTACAACAAGACAGAGAAAGAAGATCGAATGACAATCCATACATTAATTGTGTTAATAATCATTTAAACCAGTTTAATATTAACCAGTCTGTCATTATACACTCACCGAGCACTTATTAGGAACACTATACTAATACTGCGTAGGGCCTCCTTTGCTCTAAAAACAGCCTCAATTCTTTGTGGGATTAATTCCACAATATGTTGGAAACATTCTTTTGAGATTTTGATCCATGATGACATGATTGCATCATGCTATTCCTGCTGATTTGTCAGGTGCACTTTCAAGCTGTGAATCTCCCGTTCTACCACATCCCAAAGGTGTTCAATTGGATTCAGATCCGGTGACTGGGAAGGCCACTGAATAACACTGTACTCATTGTCATGTTCATGAAATCAGTTTGAGATTAATTTTGCTTTGTGACATGGTGCATTAGCATTCAAGCGATAAATGATTGGTATTAACAGGCCCAAAGTGTGCCAAGAAAACATTCCCCACACCATTACACCACCTCCACCATGAGAAGGTGTTCCTAATAAAGCACTCGGTGAGTGTATGATTTCAATCATATTTTCAATCATATTTTCGTTTCATTAGTACTTTCTGTTTCTAAAACCATTTGCAGCAGGGTCTATCCACCTATTATGAACAATGCATCTTCCACCTGCTCCCCTTTGTTTACCACAGTTATGCCATAATAACCTGCGTATAACAAACTCGGTATACTACTAAATATCATATCAAGTTCTAAAACACTGTTAAAGAGAAGGTACCTAAACGAAAAAACATCTACAGCATTTCACATACAAATCCCTGATAATATGGCACTAATCAATTTCACTCTAACACTGGGACAACAACAATATTCTTAGATTAATTTGGAGCGATGACCTAGATACTCTTAACAACATCAAAGCTAAAAATTGATCTGCTTTTGCAACCCAATCTAATGAGACTGCATATTCCCTTTAGTTGCCTGGAGGTCAGGCTTCAACCTACATACATATTAACCGGCAAACAATCAATCACTATTAATCAATAATAAAGGAGCTGTGCTGTTATCACCATGTCGCGAAAGGCAACAATGGCGGCTACAAAATGAGTATAAAATTGCATTGATACGCTTGCATGAGAATGATAAATAATGCCTAGAGTCTGTAATGTAACTATGTAACTAACTATTATGAACGTGTGACTGTTGTGACCTCGATCATACTGTAATACAACCAAACGTAACAACCGAGTAATGACAATTAGGTTTGGATCTCGTCAACAACATGATAGAGATCAGTACTAAATGCGGCCCATTAGAGAGGTCCTCTCGCTATGGGTGAGTTTGTGAATGTGTGCTTATCTTGGCTCTCTTACATGAATTCATAATTCACAGTTTACATTCAACACCTCCCCTCTGGCTGGTCTTTGATATGACATCAATGATATGATATCAAATCCCTGTCATGAATGGGGGAAATTCCCTTTATCCTATTTTATCCTAAATAAATGCTAAAACAACATAAAACCTCCCTCCCTCTCTCTCCCTCTCTCTCCCTCCCTCTCCCTCCCTCTCTTCATCAGTAGGGTTAGAGATGAACGAGCCATAGGAAGTAGTGCATTCCAGAACAATAATTAGAAACACTGCATTTAGAACTGTCTAGACTGGCTTTGGAGATGAGTGACAGCAGAACGGCGACCCGGTGTGATGGATGTCATTTGCCAACACTGTCTGAGTGGTTTGGTGTCCGATGTCTGACTCTTATCTGAATTTCTTCATCCTGAGAAAGAGAGAGAGACAAAAGGGTAGATAGTAGCAGAACGAGTGTCACAGTCTTTCGATTTTGGAAAATGTGATATGGATTATACCTGTGTGAGGAGGGTGGTGATTAAACAAGATAGAAATTGACTTTTCAATTTCGTATTTTATCTGGGTTACATCTAGAAAGTTCAACAAACACCACAGGTTCAAAGTTGTTTGACAGCAGCAGCTGAATTTTTTTTTTTAATCGCTGGACAATACCCTGATTCACATCTTCAGCATTACTTCTCTAAAGGTTTGTAACCAGTATACTCTGGTACTTACCGTGTCAGCAGTCTCCTCCCCCTCTGTGTGTTCACTGTCGGGATTGGACAATTCAGAGAGAGCACTCTCCACTACTTCCTCATCATAGTCTGTCTGGTAGTCATCTGAGAAATCCTCTGAGAGAGCGAGTAAAACAAGAAAAACACCATCATTATAAATACGTGTGTGTGTGTGTGTGTGTGTGTGTGTGTGTGTGTGTGTGTGTGTCCTCTCACCGTCCACTAGTGCAGGTTTGACTGGCTCAATTCTAGAGACGATCTCTGCCAGGTCAGTGAAGGAGGCATTGGGACATGTGACCACCTGAAAGACGCAGACACGGCGACGTACATTCAGTCATTCAACAAAACATTTGTCCATCCTAAAATAACTCCAAAAAATGTGTAATTGTAATTTAAAACAGCGATTCTCTCATCCCAGTTCCTACATGAGAGCGGTTGAAGGAATCAGTCAAGAGGTGATGGTAAAAGACAATATACAAAACAACGGACTGATTGAGTCGCCAGGTTGTAGTGGGGGAGGGGCAAGCCGGTGTACCGCAAGTAAACTAGGAACAAGAGCCAGGTACAGTACACAATGGAAGCTGCGTAACTCACATTGCCATTTTTGGTCTTATGGAACTCTTCTTGATGTCTGTCCTTAAGCATCTTGTCTACAACTCCACTGCGGGTCCAAACGTCAAACACTGTCTTCCCGTGCTGGTATCCCACCTCCTGAGAGAGAGAGAGAGAGAGAGAGGGGAAGGGAGGGTGAGGGAGGGATTAGCCTTGATTATATTAAACAGATGGAGCGCCATAGGGACAGGGAGAAACAGAGGGACACTCACAGCGATCTCGTCGAACTTGCCAAAATCCAGCGTGCCGTAGCGATCGATGGGCGGCCGGATGTACTCGCAGTATTCACTGTCTTTCACGACCTCCAGCTGCCTGACACAGCACACATAGGCCAGCCTGGTCTGGATCTCTGCCATGTTCAGGACCTAGGGGTCATGAAGACACAATTACAGAAATAGACACGATTGAATTCAACCAAACTGAGCTAGATCAATTATTCTGGTTCCTAACCGAACCGTAAGAGACACTGAGATTGGGCGCTTAGTGGCGTAGCACACTAATGCGCATACCACATAATCGCAAGGTTCCTGGTTCGATTCCGACCCTCGACATATCCTGCATGTCATCCCTCCTCTCTCTCACCCACCCTTCCTGTCAACCTCTACTGTCTCTATCTCAATGAAGCAGAAATGCCCGAAAAACATATTAAAAGAGACACTGAGATGACATACAGCAGCTCTTACCTTGACTTTCTCTGCCAGGGGGTTGAAGCGTTTCCACAGTAACCACCACCCGTTCAGCGAGTCGCCGTAGTTGGTGAGGTCAGTCTCGTCCTGGCTGCCCACGTCGATGGCTATCACCACTTTCGCACCCATGGAGCGAGCCACGTCAGCTAGAGAGAGAGAGAGAGAAAGAAGCAAAGATTGACCAAGAGCAGCTGATGTGGATATACCAAAAAAGGTTAAATCTCTCTACACCATTTACCTGACGCTTTTATCCAAAGCGACGTACGTTGCAATGAGTGCATACATTTTTCTGTATATACGGTCCCAGCGGGAATCAAACCCACAACCTAAGCGTTGTTAGCACCATGCTCTCCCAACTGAGCCACAGCGGACCGCAACTTTTAGTCCCAACATTTCAATGCTAGAGGTTTACCGACCAGGTAGGTTGTTGATGTAGCCCCCGTCCATGAGTAAGTGTCCGTCTTTAGGGTCACAGAGAGGAGGCAGGTACCCAGAGAGAGACATACTGGCCCGTACATACCTCCACAGGGAACCTGCGGTATAAGACAGAGGCGTGGTAAGGGTTACCGTCAGTACAACAGGGAGAAGGCCTCAACAGCCAAGAGCTAGAAAGTGAAGACAAACCGTCAGTGTGAACCCTCATGGAGGAAGCAGTGATGTCCGTTGTGATGTTGAAATAGGGGATCCACAGGTCCTGCGAAGGAGGAAGAGGGAAACGGGAGAAGGAAAAAGTTACCGTGACCACTGATAAAAAAAGATAGATCGTAATAATAGAAGTAGAGACCGACTTAGCTTTGTCAGCTGTGAACATGATCTTGAGTTGTCATAGGGGTAATAACAAAACATTTCTATGCTCGTGTCCACTGTCTCTAATCGTGTCTTGTAACTGTTTATTAATATACACACAAATATAATTCTCGCTACTTATTAGGAGTTTGATTGGGTGGGGGAGAGGGGGGGGGGGGGGGGCTCCTCTCACCTCTATCTGTTTCCCTTTCAAGATAGAGCTGACGCTGTAATTGAAGGAGGCCCCAGAGAACATGGAAGTCACAGGGTAGGTCAGGTCCAGGACCTTCTTGAAGATGGAGGTCATGTCCTGGGATTGGAGAGACGGAAGGCACATGGAGACATGGATTAGAATCTAACTTCTGTGGTGCCAAAGGTCCACTAACGCATTTATGCTGTCGATACAGGTCTCTGCTGTCGAAACAGGTCTCTCTTGACAAAGAGTTTTTATCGACAAACCTGTATAAATAAAAGGTTAAATAAGAGAAATGTATCCCAGACCCAGACGTCTGTCCACTACTCACCATGGCCCACTCTCGAGCCCGCACCCTCATACGACTGTTGCTCTTCTCCTCGGCGTAGAGCGCCCCGATCATGGAGCCGATGGAAGTGCCGCCCACCATATCCACAGGGATGCCCGCCTCGTTCAGCGCCCGTAGGATGCCAACCTGAGAGCATCCCCTGGAGAGAGTCACAGAGACACTTCAATATCAACCAGCCAAAAAAGGGACATTGGACAAGAACCACATGAGCGGGGTGTGAGGGAGGAGGAGGGGGGGGGGGGGAGACGTTAACCCTAAGCAGTCACATGGGACAAAAGGATAGACTCGTAACAGTTAGGACGATTGTACCCACCTTGACGGAGCTCCTGAGCATGCCAGAACAAATAGGAAAGAGAAACAGCACACACCCACACACCCACATACCCACACACACACACACACATAGAAAAAGCCATCAGAGAGGGGAACCTCACAGAGACACAGCCAGAGAGACATGGACAGGCAAGAGACACAGAGAGAGAACACAAACACACGGTTCCAGCCGTAGGGCCAAAGCGTGAGGCCATTTAATCAATGTTAAGACAGATAGTAAGTACAGATAGAGGTTCAGTAAAAAAAAAATGTCAGAGCTGTTAGCTAGTATATCTGCAGTGTAAAGAGAGAGTAGCATTACCTGGCTCCCCCGCCCCCCAGCACCAGGGCGATCGTGTTGCCTGTGAGGACCCTGGCCAGGCGGGAGAAGTCGGAGTGGCGGTCCGGAGGCTTCTGGAGCACACGCTGGTACATCTCTCTCTGAGGAGGACACAGGGGGGGGGGGGGCAGAGGCGGGTATGAAGAAGAGGAGCAGCAGAACGAGGCCAAAGCTGTCCTTGAAATCCCCAGTAGGTTTATTCAAAGTCTTCCATCTGAGGCATGAGGTCTTAGAAAGCAGGAGTGGTGACGGCAAGAGGTTGAGAAAAAAAGCCAGGCCGGCTGGTGGGCTGGCAGTAGGTTGAGTTATCCCCTAGTGTGTGCATCTGTGTACTGACATGGACAGGCGCCTATTTGGACTAGACCCAACAAGGTCAGGAGAGGTCTTGCTATATGTGTGTGTGTGTGTGTGTGTGTGTGTCAGCTTGGACAGGCTCCTCTTGGTATAGACCCAACAAAGGCAGGAGAGTGTCTTGCTGTGTGTGTGTGTGTGTGTGTGTGTGTGTGTGTGTGTGTGTGTGTGTGTACCAGTTTGGGCAGGCTCCTCTTGCTGAACACCCTGCGGGGGCAGGACAGGTGCAGGTGTCTGGAGATCCAGCTGCGCATGTTGAGCCACTCCACGGTTCCCTTGGGCGGGGGGCCGTCCTCCCTGTGCAGCAGCACCAGCTGCTTCTGAGCCCTCACCGCACTGCTCTCCAGCATACGCTCCAGCTGACGGGGGTCAGAGGGCACACAGGGTCAACACATGGCCAAATTGGCAGTAGCAAAGGGCACAGCCAAGTCACTGAGGTTCTAGGCTGGTCAAACAGTGGACAGGTATACTGTATGTGTGTCTAGAGATACAGTGGAGGGGCATTTATCTAGAAGTACAGACACTTGGTTTCTAAAATGAAGGAAACCAAAACGGAGGGGGGTGGGATTTATTTTTGGGATCAGATACCAGGGGGAGACTTCTTCATTACAAGCAAGTTGTGCTTCAGTAATTTGCCACACATTAACAACCCATAGCTGTAATTAACTCGATTAGGTTTTAATCCTAATGAGTCTAATTAAGAAGCCATTTAAACCCCCTCTTAATCCCCAACACATTCATTGTAGCCTGTACGCGTAATCCTACTCCACAGAGATTGCATTGTCACATAAAACCCTTGACTAATTTCCCAAAGGCAGAGAGAGACTGTGTTTTTTTTAACCTGTACTGTACCTCGCCCACGGTGGGCTCCTGCTCTCCCAGTCCCACGATGATGATGCAGTCGGCCTGGCGGATGCAGCGCTGGGTCCAGGGGGTGAGGGTGCTGTCGGACTGGTAGAGCACGATGCGGTGGATGTCTTCCTGCTGCCCCAGCCAGCTGGACAGACGGTACTCATGTACACTGAGGTGGGGGGGGGAGGAGAGACCATATGTGTGTGTGTGTGTCCTTCATGCTGCTTTTAACACTTTGACAGCGCTTTCCTTAACGTGGACAGATGGACTTGAACTTGAAACTAATATTCTCAGTAGGAAAAAAGGAACACGCGAAAGCATGGAAAGAGTGAAAGCAGATGGAGAGAAAGATGAGACCTGAAGATGATGTCATCCCTACCTGTCAAGTGCGGCAGCACCCAGTAGCTGCTTGATGATGTCACTGGTCAAGAGCAAGGTGGGCCCTGGAGGAGCGACAGCAATAAACTAATGAACATGTATGACTTAACAAGTCAGAAAACGTTGAAAAGGCAGGTCAAAAATGTCCTGGTTGAATCTGCGAATGGGGGAGTGATGGGGAATAGTGATTGTGGTTATGCATGCGTCATGTCACGTATTAAAATCAACCGGAATCACTGTTCCCATCAGGGGTTGGAGGAGCAGTTTGTGTCTCTTACCAATGACGCTGAGGGCGTGCTGCAGCTCCAGGGTGAAGGCGGTGAGAGGCACCTCCTCTGACACGGGCAGGATGGTCACAGTGGACAGGTTGGAGGCTGGGTTACCTGTGTCCCACTTACTGGTTGGGGTGTGGAGGGCTAGACCACGAGCTGACGGAGGAAGACATACGTTTGAATAGTCCACCGTGGATGAGTGAATACAAGAACGCACACAAACACATACACAAATACACACACGCAGACACACACATTTTAAATGGGAGACCAACCTGCCAAGGGTCCGTTATCTTGCTGCATGTTCCCCAGGATCTTCTGACCCAGCAGATGGATGAGCCGGGTCACTACTTGAGGGTACTTCCTCTTGATGGAGTTGAGGGCCCCCTCAGGCAGCTTGGCTAACTCGGAGTCTCTGACGGCATGCACTGTGGTGGCTCGGTTCAGATGAGTTAGGGCTTCCACCTGAAGAGTAGGACGGAGGATTCGCTTAGTCTTTTTAGTCAACTATAAATGGCTAGTGAAAGGATACATTCTGTTGTAGTATACTGTATTATACTGTAGTATACTGTATTTGTTGTATGATCCTTAGAGGGGAAAGTGAAATCCAATACTCCTGAAGGAGGTAAGTTTGTTGGAAATCTGCCACCTCTGGACACCGCAGGGAAATTGAATTCGAATTTCCTAACAACAACAACATCCCTCCCTAATAATAATATAACCCCCCGAATTAGACTTGCAGTGTTGGACATTAGCTGTTGTGTTTCTGCACGCAGGCGCAATTTGAAGAGGCAGCCACCAGAGACAGAAAAGCGAAAATCTGTGAGTTCACTCACCTAGGAGTCACCTTGGCAGTAACAACATGTTTATATGCAAACCGAGTGTAGGGTAGGACACTGCATTTTAGAAAGCACTTTATCCGGACCAAAACAGGTTTCAAGGGATCTCTGATTGCTACCGATAAAACAGTTATTACAGTCATTAGGAAGCTTTTAGAAAGCTTGAATGTTACATACTGGACCTTTAAGTGCAGTATATAGAATATGGATTTTTAGACACTCACCACCCCAATGAGGTCACCACGACCGTATTCTCCGGTCAGCTCCTTCTTCCCATCATCCTTTGCAATAACAGAACGCAAGCGGCCGCTAAGGACGATGAAGGTGCTGTCAGACTTTTCTCCCTGTCTGGAAGGGAGGGAGGAAGGGAGGGAGGGAGGGGGGGGGGGAGAGAGAGAGAGAGAGAGAGATACATGAACAACAGAACTGGAACAGAGGACACAGATAAGAGGCTGTTGTATGAGTGAGGATAACGAAGAGTCCATTCAGCAGGTACCTGTATACAGCACGGCCAGCTTCTACCGCCATCCAGTCCAGAGCAAAGTCTATCTGTCGGACGAAGGAAGACACCCTCTTCACCACTGTATGTGCTACACTCAGCACCATCCTGGGCTCCTCTCTCATGATCCTGCATGGTCACATACACACACATGCACACACACAGATTCAGAGAGGACCAAAAAAAAATAAAAACCCCACTCCAAAACACGTGAGGCTGGAACAAATGTCGACAACGAATAGACACAGTTGAAAAGATGCTCTTTGACAAACATGAGAATACATGAGAAACAGAAGAAGTTGCACTCATGGGTGTGTGTGCATGTCGTGTCATGAGCACGTGGATGAAGGAGGGGGGGGGTGGCGGAAGCCCATACTCGTAAAAGTGGGCTTTGGAGATGGACAGGAAGCTGCAGTCCCTGTGTGCCCGCACACTGAAGATGAGGGGCTCCCCGGTGAGCACGGCCAGGTGGCCCACCAGCTCCCCAGGGTGGGTCAGGAACAGCAAGGTGTCCTCCTCGCGGTCGATCATCCTCTGGTACACGTGGAGCACCCCCGAGATCACAAACTGCACACTCACGTCCTGGCGAAGGGAACAGAGGACGAGACAGACGTGATCTGTGCGTGTGTGTGTGTGTGTGTCGAAGTACATGCAAAGACGCATTGAACACCCGTTTCTGTCAGTGCTGAGAAAGATGTGGCAGATGTTCTAGAGAGCCCTTGCCTTGGGGCATTGGGGGAGAAAGGGGATATGCACCAGCATGCAGGCTGACCTGGTCCCCTTGGCTGGCCACCACACAGCCGGCTTTGACCTGGCGCAGAGTCACCCTGCCCTCCAACAGACTGGCATCCTGGCAGAGAGAGTCACAGAGGGGGGAGAGGGGGGGGGGTCAGAGGTCACACAGTCAGACCCAGGGCTCTATGGTGCTCCAGGATCTAGGCAGAGAGAAGAGAGGGACAAGGGAAGGGAACCGTATGGTACCTGCAGTTGCATGAGCCGCAGAAGGTCCTTCTTGGCGGCCTGGAAGATAACGTTGACCTTGGTGTGGTGGACGTGGCCGGACTGTCCTCCTCCGGCCTCGGTGTAGTGGTACACAGCAGAGGGGGCGTGCTGCATGGTCACACTCTTCTTCAGAATGGACTGAGGGGCCGGAGAGAGAGAAGAGGACAGGCGGAGGGGTTTTTCATCACGTACCTTCATCACAGAAACAATGCATTGCAAGTTGTCAGATACAGATTGTATCTCTCACCTTATAAACAGCAGGACTTGGGGGTGTTGGGGGTGTCGGGGGTGTTGGGGCTGTCGCTTCTTCTCCTTCTTCTTCTGCGATTCGGGCTCGCTCGTAGGCCAAGTTGAGGTGAGCAGACGTCGCAGCTGTTAAAGAACACACCGAGAGTTTAGGCACACGGAACAGGAGTTGAATGCCACAGGTCACTGCCATGCGGCCCAATCTATGTGTGATGTGGACGATGTAGCTACTGTATATGTGGTTACGCTTTCAATTAAGGTGCCCTTTATAAAGGGTTTATACATGATGTATAACTCGTTTTATTAACCATTAACAAACAGTTATAACTCATTATATTGTTCGATAGCCCCTTATTGAGTGCCTACTTAGGCTATTGAACAATTTCAACTAATGAGTTATACTCTAACTGTTTGTTAATGGTTTATGTAGAATTTATAAACAAATAATCAATAGTTTAAGTGATATTAAATCATTTCTAAACACTTTATCTAGGGCACATTATTGTAAAATGTTACAGTATATCTGTATACAGTACCTGACACAGCAACAGGCGTGGAATGGGAGCGTGACTTCCGAACTCTTGTGGTGGGGCTCTCTGAGGGATTGAACTTTCCACTCCCTGAAGCAAGTTAACCAAAAACAACAGCATGAGGTTTTTTTCTTATTTTTCTTGCAAAACAACACTGTTCTTAGTGACACACAAAGCAACAACCAGCACATTTATCAGTCTTGAGTAATATTTGCGTGATAAGACAATCGAAAATGGCCAGTGCTCTTGCAATATCCTTCCAGTCTGAAAACAACCACTATGCCACTATGAAGCCAAAACCACTAACTAGTTGCAGTGCTTGCTTTAACCATTAAGATTGCCATCACATATCTCTGACCTGTGTCGCTGTGCTCCTGAGACTGCTGTCTACGAAAACCCCTGCCTGGATTGACCTCACCAATCACACTGGCCACTGACACCAGCGGGATCGCCTGGTTCTCCTGAAACACACACACACACACACATATGGAACCATCAGGTCTAGACATCCAGTCATGTATATCATGTAAACCTCTCTGTGTTTATATTATTTTCTGAGAGTGAGGTGTATTGCGTGAGAGTATAGTACCGGATTGAAGAGCTCAGTGGTGAGGCCCAGGTAGTTGTGAAGGGCTAGGAAGGTCACCCTCTGCAGGCGCACCATAATGATCTACAGTACCAGGAGGGACGAAAAGGGAGAAATTAAGAAACTGTAACCAAGGCCACACTGTGTGCCTGAAAATACAAAATGCTCAGTGATTTTGTATCATAGGTTTGGCCGTGTTTATTTTATATATGCCTATAAACATGCCTGGGGTATGGTTGGTGGTGGACCTTGGTGGTGTATGGAAAAAGTATGTTTGTACTAGACTTTGTACCGTAAAAGTCTGTCAATGAATACACTCACTGAACACTTTATTAGGAACACTATACTAATACTGGGTAGGGCATTGAAATCAATTCGTGGCATTGATTCCACAAGATGTTGGAAACATTTCTTTGAGATTCTGCTCCATGATGACATGATTGCATCACGCAATTCCTGCAGATTTTTCAGGTGCACTTTCAAACTTGAATCTCCCGTTCTACCACATCCCAAAGGTGTTCTACTGGATTCAGCTCCGGTGACTGGGAAGGCCACTGAAGAACACTGAACTCATTGTCATGTTCATGAAACCAGTTTGAGACGACTTTTGCTTTGTGATATGGTGCATACTCAAATAGGCTGTGGCATTCAAGCGATGATTGATTGGTAACGGGCCTGAAGTGTGCCAGGAAAACATTCTCCACACCATTACACCACCTCCAACATGAGAAGGTGTACAGGGGTTCCTAATGAAGTGCTCGGTGAGTGTATAATGTACCTGTATAACACGGACAAGGGTCTCTGGGTATTTCTCAAAGACCGACAGAAATGCAGCTGCTGGAAGACGCAGTATGGTGGACGGGGTGGCAGCCCTTGCAGAGACAGTCTTGTAGGGGGCTGGATAACCCTGGGGCACCCAGATGGGCAGAGGAGGATAAATAATTCATAGACAATTATCCTCAGCGTGGTACGGAAATACATGAACAAAAACGGCTCATTTCGATGGGAAACAACAGAGATAAAGGTTTAACATACAGTGATCACATCCAGGATACTGAGCAGGCTGTGGACACTGTCTCCTGGTAGCACCTCCTTTACCACGGCATCTGTGCCGTCCTACAGTACGATGAGAGACACAAAAGACGTCCTCTCAGCATCTTCATGTGTATTACTGACAATGATATATGACACGTTCTTTTTCCTAATAATACATGTTTTCAATGTAACATAACAGATATAGAGTGTATGAAATGTAGGGATGTTCTTACACTCTCATGGATGCAGAGCTCTAGACGGCCATCTTGCACCACATAGATGCTGTCGTCTGTGTCCCCTGGATGGAAGAGTGGCTCCCCCTCGTGCAGCTGCACGAACACCATGTGACGGCACAGCTCCAGGAACAGAGGCTTCTCAAAGTGGCCCAGCACCCTGGCCATAGAATGGAGACCATGATGAGATACATTATAACTCCAATCGTGCGTGTGTGTGTGTGTGTGTGTATGTGTGTGTGTGTGTGTGTGTGTGTGTGTGTGTGTTCCCTCACCTGACGTTCTTTAGCATGTACAGCACCTCGGAGGGCAAGTGAGAGTTCTGCACGTCAAACTCTGTCAGGTCAGCCTCCAGCAGATTGGGAGGAGGCTCCTTGGGCTGCAGGGTGGGAGGTTCCTTCCGGATACGCAGGATCCTGGGACACAGGGTGTTAAGAGTGTTTAGTGCGTGGTGTTCAAAACAGGACATTTCACAGATCATTCATATGCAGTGTCGTCATGACTCACTTGCGTGCTATAGACAGGACTTTAGTTCTCTTCCTGGTTCGCTGCCGAGACAGAGAGTTCGAGGCAGGGGTACCAGTAGAGGACAAGGTCTGCACCTGTGACAGATGAAAAAAGAGAGCTGTTTTTTAAAGTCATTTCAGCAGGTATGGTGTTGTACAAGACAAGTCACCAGACAAGACGACTACAGGAGAGGACATAGTGAGGGACTGACCTTTCTCATGATCTTTCGGCCATAGAATAGCACCTTGTCCCTCTTCCTGAAGCGATATTGAGGAACGCCAGCCTGCTCCTCTAAAAAAACACATGTATATACAAGGATATGGGATGTGCGACCGAGGTGTATAGCATATTGGATATTAGAAGAAAGTACATCAGTGGCCTGGGGTGGTCCGGTGGTCCAGTACCATGGCCTACAGTGCACACATCTGCCCATGTCGGCATGGGTTCGAATCCGGCCCATGCCCTGCTGACATACCCTCTCCTCCTTACTTTCCTGTCTTTCTCCACTATCTCTATCCAATATAAGAGTGGGACTGCCCTACTCAAAAAAACAAACAAAAAATGCTAAATTAAATTATCTAAATCCTTTACCATACAGTTAACCAACAGTGATTCCGTTTTTACTTGAGAAATAATTGCATCAAAATACCAATATAAACAATTTTAAGTTCTAATCACATGAGGGAATAATATACAGTATGAGGGAATGTAGGCAGGCAATACTAACTGGCCAGTTTGTATCTTCTGTAGATGAAAAACACCACAATGCCGATGAGAGAGACGGCTACTGCTGCCCCGATGAGCACACCCGTCCACTGGGAGGAAAACGAACATATATTTGGTATGTCTTATACTTTCATGCCTTGAACAACCCACATCTATACTGACATCAATGGTTGTAGCTATGGAGACAGCTGGCATGGGGAGCTCAAAAGAAGCACAATAGTTTTTTGAGCTCATGGGGAGCTCAAAAAACTGTTCACACAGTCAATGCCGTAAAGGATATTTGTTGATACCAGAGTAGTTTCTGTTCTGTCCTCCAGTAACTGTTGCATTCTCGCCTTGATCTCATTGCCAATTGGCACCAGGCTCTAGAACAGCAACAACATAAACACACTGAGTGAATGGAAAAGACAACTAGATAAAACAGGTATTTTGAAAGGTGAATGTGAAAGTATAGTTAGTGGTCATTATACTGTAGGAATTAGTATTGAACTATAATTGAGGACTCAGAACACAGTACAGACAGATGAATGAATATGTAAATGCCTGTGTAGGCAGCACCATACCGGGTATATGCTGCAGCTGTCCTCATCGTTGTCATCCATCCCTAGCAAAGACAGGTGCAGGATGCGTTAATCAAAACCAAAAAGCTGATAATTTTTAGATATTAAAATATGCAGGAGACTGTGGTTTATGTAACAGTGACAATACAGTGAATGACAGAAACACACAGTTTGAAAAAATTAATTCCACACAGTCATTCTAATAATGGCAAGAGATACACTATTAGAGACAAAACTTCACCTGACAACAGAGAGAAATTGACAGATTCAAAGTAGGCTTAGAAACAGAGCTCCCTACTAGAACACAGTAGCTCATTTCGCTTGACAGACTGTAGGCTACATTGTAACCCAACACCCTCTGCACTCGCTCACACACAAGGAGAAAGTTGTAGGCTGGCCGTACAAGCCCGTTAAAACAGGGTGTGATTATTATAAAGACAGGCCAAAGTCAACTAGTTTATCTGAGTAAAATATAACTAATCAGTTCGTTTGACAAATGCATGCACAGGTGGTTTGGCTGTCTATCATCAGAACAGTTTTGGACTTTCCCCCCCAGTCAGTAAACAATCTCATGTGACATACACACACATGTCTACAAGGGTGAACCAGTGGATCAGTGAATGTCACAATATTTCATAAAATTACTTTAGAACCAGCTTATTGAAATGAATCAAGATCGAGCTCAAACGTGCCTGTAGGCGAAATGTCTAGGTGCCAGTGTCATTTGAGTCATACAACAATGCTCTGAATGATACTGACTGCTGGGTGTTCCACTATGCAGACCTGCCTTGTAAACACAAGCCTGGGGCAATGCGCTCTTTTGGATGGATAAATAGCGTTATAGTTAATGAATTGTGATGCAGGTTTAACTTTTAACTTAACTTAAAACGGAACGATTATAATTCATACTTACTGGCTCGTATTATACAGTCAGTCCGTACACCCTCTGTCAAAGTTTTGTGTACACATGCTTGTTTCTGTCAATCGCTGAAGCCACTGCGAGTATCGGCAATTCCGATAGGCTACCACTGACTTACTTAGACCAATCACCTACGGTTTTACTCGGAAGTCACGTTGTTCTGTCGCTGTCAAGTCCCTGCTAGCTGTGGTCAAGGTGAGTGATTGGGTTTTCTAATATTATTGGTAAAGAGAATAGTTCAGTAGTTGTCATCTAGTGCTTTTCATGATTCTTACTTAAATGTGCATCTTCTTAATCGATAATATTGCAGCCATTTGTTCACTGACATTGTCTGTTGGCCCATGTGTTTTGCTAGCTAGCTAGCTAGCTAGTTAGCATGGCACACTGTCTGCATGTTTAGAGAACTGTCAAAGATGTTTCATGTCCAGATGTGCAGTAGTTATTTCTTCCTAATGCTTTAAAGACAGTAAATGACGAAATACGTTTTACTAACTTATATATATACACTGTTTCGGACTTAGTCCTAATACATGGGGTGTAATGTTAGAAATGATGAATGCATGGGTACATCTTACCATCCCAATTAGCTCAAGTTTTGACATTGGTTTAGAATCAGGAGGATATGAAGCTTTGGTGAATGCCAGGATATTTGCTTTCAACAGTGAAGCTATTTCACAACATTACACATGAAGGAAAGGAATGTGTAGGACTAAAGCTAGTTGTCGCAACAACTTGAAGTTAAGTTAGTCCAGTTCAGCAAAGTTTGCTTTTGTTACCAAATTGCCAGCTGGTTACTGAATCATCCATTGTGTTTATTTGATGCAGGTTTGTTCAACTCTTCGATGCAATGGGAGTGTTGTCAACGCTTACAAGGGGCCTTGTGAGAGGAGCAGATCGCATGGCTGAATTCACCAGTAAGCGTGGCTCCAGGACTAACTACAAAGGCCGAGGGGCGAGGCCGACAGGAGTGTTGAATTCCAGTATGAAATTTATTCCAGTACAAGCAATGATTCCGCAGTTTGTGGTGCCTAACATGGAGGGATTCAAACTCAAACCCTACGTGTCTTACCGCACCCCGGTTGGCACAGAGCCCGCTCTCACCCCTGAGGGTCTGTTCTCCGAGGCTGTCGCCCCACAGATTAAAAAAGACTTTGAAGAGGGCATTTTTGATCAAGAACAGCTGGAGAAATATGGATTTGAACCCAAACAGGAAGGAAAGTTATTCCAGCTCTACCCCAAGAACTTTGTGCGTTAAGCAGACCCTCCGATTTCATCTACCTGGAACTGTACTAGTGAAGGACCATTGACTTTTTGTTATTGTTGGGGTCAACTTCAGGAGTTGCAAACCATCTAGTAAGATGGCTGGGCTAGTCATGAGTTGTGGGACCCTGGTATATTGTAATGCTGCTTGATGCAAGTACTATTGTTGTGGAATTCCAATAAAATACAAAAAACTGATTGTAATGTTTTACTATTTCTCACAGATTACCACAGCCTATTATGCAGTAGCCTAACTCAGTTTATTCACATTGTAGCAACCTGGAAGAAGTAAGGAGATCCAGACTTATTTTTTTTCAGCAACAATAGGGATTTATTGCTCAATATGATACATATGTCTATTGTAATGACATTTCAATTAGCAAGACAAGAACAATGTGGATTTTATAATATTCCCCCCCCCCTCAGCACAGTATTGATGAGTCCATGATCTTTATAGACACACAAGATTGGATATGTTGCTTGACCCATTGGGAAACAGAATATAGTAAATGTCTGAGCCAATGAGGATTTTAGATATTTGGAAATGTGAAATGCCATTTACACAAGAAAGGTTCACTATACAGGTAGGCCAAATGCCTGCAGCATGTCGACAGTACAGACTGGGTTGCTATTATGTTTAGAGAAAGGAGCATTTAGCAGCACCACGTTCACAAATTACTATAAAGCCTTTTGTTTCAGATATGAAAAAATAATTGGTGCTGGTTATTTTCTGTTTGAACATTCAAACAAGTGAGGCCAGTAGAGGACAAGTTCACACAAGTTCAGTCTCAATACATTTTTAAGGGATGAGAAATCATGGGCTTGATCACATCTCAAAACCTCTACTGTACCTTCTTTGCCGGTGCTGCTGCCTGTCCACCATCTTCCTTCCCCATCGGCCCTTTCCCTCCCAGCTCCTCTGCTGTGCTGTCCTCCTCAGGCCTCCAGTCCCAGCGCCACACATGCATCATGTGGTCATAGAAGGAGCAGCTAGCCAGTAGGCAGGACACAGAGGGACTGTCCGCTGCAGGGTTGGGAGGTGGACCTGCTACAGCTGGGGGAGATATCTCAGGGATGTATCGTCCTGTGTCATCCTCCATCGAGGTGTCGAAGCTGGCAGTGGGAGATTCATACTGGATCCTCAAGTGTCCT
Source organism: Argentina silus (assembly GCF_951799395.1). Lineage (NCBI taxonomy): Eukaryota > Metazoa > Chordata > Actinopteri > Argentiniformes > Argentinidae > Argentina > Argentina silus. The sequence goes on from NC_139661.1 coordinate 6,956,771, forward strand.
CCACTCCCTGTGTGGCACTCGATTGGCTCTGCTGTCTCCACAGGGGAACAGGGTGGAGGCTCATCCAGAGATACACGCGACCAATCAGCTCCATAGGCCAGGGAGTTGTGTAGGATGTAGGAAGCCAGGACAGGGCATGCTCCTCCACTGCCCTCTAGAGGTGGACATTGAACATAGCAATAATAAGTAGTAGCTTTGACATGATGACTTGCTCTGACGGAGCTAATGGTGAGGAACAACTTAAAACAGTGGTTCTATGTTATAAAAAGTAAATCAGACAGATGTAGCAGAGGGGTGAGTGTCCATGAAGGTATCATATCTCCCTCAGACTCACCTAGGGCTTGCTGACAGTGAAGAATGTGGAAGTCATTATGCATGCAGGCTGCTAACAGCAGGTGCTCATTGGTAGGATGCCACTTCAGTCTCCATACTCCACCTCCCAAAGCACTCTCGCTGAGAGGCTGGCGCATGCTCCTGCCGTCCCACAGCAACACTTGCTCGTCATAGCTAGAGGAGAGAGTTCACACCGATGTTTTCCTGTTGGTCTTAGGACCTCATGGTTTGAGACAAAGTGAATGTAGACGGATGTTTGATAAACACAAGGTTAACATTAAGATATAAGCCTGGTAAAAAAGTGTCTTGACTCAAATAGTGACATCTTTACCTGCCTGTGGCAAGGATGTGCTCCCGATGCGGGCTACTGTGTATACTGCACACACCCATTGAATGCCTTAAAAAGAGAGGGAAAAAAATAATATGTAACATGTTCCTTTAAGACATATTTCTGGAGCAACCTACTTACTTTTGCACAAATGCATTTTGACCGCTAATTGTGTCTATATTGATATCTCTCACCTCTTGCTGGTGAAAGTAGGGGAAGAGGAACCCATCCTCAGATCCCAGCCCTTAAGCTTGCAGTCATCACCGCCTGGCACATTCCATTTAGATGACAACACAGACACACACACGCACGTTTGTAATGTTTAAAAGAATCTGCGAGCATGCAGACAGTAAACATGAGGACACCCGACTCGCTGCGGAGGATAACAAAAACAAGACGCATGTCACAAGACTCAAATATGAGGATCCTCTGATCAAAATGCATGATAGGCCCCCGATAGTCTCACAGAGGCAAAGTGAAGACAAAAATCATAAAACAGACCAACATGAAGGCGAGAAGACACAGACAGAAAATAAAATGTACTTGAGAGGAGAGGAATAAGCAGTCTGTATTAAGACTTGTTTTTGGAGTGTTACCGGAATAGACAAGCTGAGTATCCCAGTAAGAAAACGCTGAGATCCACGCCTCAAAGTCATGCGCCTTCCACTGTGAGATGGCAGTCAGACTGGCTTCCCCCAGAGACAGGACGTTGACGCAGCCTGCAGAGTCGCTGGACACCACACGCACGCCACTACTGTGGACATAGACGATACACGATGAGTTCCATGGATGATCACATAAATCAAAGGTTCTGTGTCTGTGTCTAATCTACTAAATTATACTCTGGCTCTCCTAGTCATCTGACAGATGTGAGTAGAATGTTGTCCAAGACACCAATAGTTAACCAAGCTGTAGCATTTGGTAATCTCCAATCCAGTTTCCAGTCAATCCGAATGAAGACATCCTCACCTGTCACCCCGCCCAGTAGACCAGTCCAATGACAGAGCCAATTTATCAGGTCCCAACTCCGAACTCGTCAGAAACTTCAGACCACAGCGGCCTTCCTACTGGAGAGACAGATCCATAAGAGCAGGGGCCACAGAGTCTTCAAGATCATGGGAATCACAACCAGTGAGGATTTATACATCAGTATACTGAGCCGTGTGTATGAGAGTTACAATGCAACTTCTGTATCTCTCTCACCGGACTGTCTGTGAGTTTGTGCAGTTGGAGCTCCCCACTGGCTGTAGCCATGCCCAACACTGGTCTCTCTGACACTGGCACATGACACCTGAAAATAACAGACAATATTAAGCAAAGGGAAATGACTCAGGAATCAACCAAGCCATTAGATGAGCAATCTGAACCCCAGTTGTAACATGTGGCTGTGTGCATGTTACCATTTTAAATCCAATATTGCTGGGGTGTCAATGCGCTGCAGTTCTTTTAGGGGTGGACACATAGGTCCTTCTTGTCGAAACTGAAACAGGTACATTCGGCCAATTCGAGTTGCAGCCTCCTCCGGAACCTTATAATTACACATGAATGGGGAAAATGTCAGTGTACAGGATGGAGTATTTTCACTGCCTCATAGTAGATCATGTCACCTGTTGATTGTATGATGATATGTATGATTCTGATACAGTGAGATAAGTTAGCTTGGATTGTACTGGATTGGTCTGTCTATGAACTCACCGCATTTGGACCTTTCTGAAGTTGGTATGTTCCACATGCCAGTATATTGTACCATTGTGGAATCGGGCACCACTCCACCGTGTCAGCACTCAACTCCGTGTCGAACACCTGTAGACTGCGAGTCCTTGACTTCCAAGCCATCGCCAGATATTCTGCATACTGTGCCACAACACTGTATCAAGACTGAAATCAAATCAATATCAACAGTTATGCACAGAGCTGTGCTGTGGACCGCAGTCCACCATTGGGTATGTTTACATAATGCAATAATGACTATGCATTATATAAACAGTCATTTAAGTCATTCATGGCCATGGTAGGCAGTAGGATTGTTTGGAAGCAACTACAATAACAACACATACGTTACTGCTCAACTAGCTTAGCTAAATTAGCTTTACGGATATGTAGCTCCTCAGAACAAGCTATCGCATTTCGATATCCATCTAAAGCACATTTCATACGAATACAATAAGATCCAGTGTCTGTTTGTATTCCGTCAAAATACATGAATTGAGAGAAAAAGTCATAAACGTACACGTGAAGCAGCCAGAAACAGCTGTCAGATTAACACGCTGGCTCACTTCCTCAATCTCTCTACGTCACTAACACGGGGCCTCATTCAGCATCGCAACGTTGCAACATGTTCTTCCAGAAATGTTTTTCATTCTAGTGAATGCAATCTACAATAGTTTGGTACACAAATCTGCTTTGGCCATTACAACTTGTTGTTGGTTTTTATTTGTTTGTTTGTTGTTTGCATTTTGTTGAGGAGCTCATTTTCACTGACTGTATCTTTATCCACACTGGTCTTTGATTGGATAGTTCTTTGTTCCTCTCTGTGATAGGAGGCAATCCAGATAGAGTCCAGAGATTGAAAGCTGCATCGTCAGAATCATTCTCGCACAAACAATAACATGGATAAGGAAACGTCCTACTGCATCTTGGTAGATAAAAAGGATCAGTCCAAATTCATATGTTATACACGTAAAACGTCGGGAATATTCAATATTGGGTGAGTTTGGTTGATCCAAAACATACATTTGATAGCTAAATTAGCTTGCTAAACGTCAACAGAGATGTGTTCAGGTCAATGGATTGTTGCCAGCTATCTAATTTACATCACAAGAAGAAACCGCAGTGTCACAAACTCAAGTTACAATCAGTGTTTACAACATTGATAGGTTTAAACAAATGCGTTGTACCACAAAACAGGAACTTGAACAGGACAAAAAAACATAAGCGACCTCTAGTGGTTAGGAAGAATGCCTACATTAACATATCAGTAATTTTTGTTTTTCTGCCACAGCTTGACAAATGCCTCTGATGTGTGGAGCACAGATTTCACTGAGGAGACATTGAACCAGTTTGTAAGTTCTCTCATTGCACCACACCTGTTCGTGATAAAACGTGCTGTGTAATGCCGTGGAATTCGATTCCTATAAGTTGTATACAATTATGTGTTGCATAGTTGCTTACTTTCTTTGGTAACAACATGGCCTGTTTTGTTTTCAGAGACAGAAGTTTGCCTTAAAGTCAACAGGGGATTATATTTTAAAAATCAGGTAAGCTTTCATGTGCAGCTATAATCCAACTATAACCTTAAATAAAAAACATTCTCTTTGCCCATGTATACCCATGTCATTCATTTTGACACTCACCTAATTCCTTGTCGTCCCTCCCCCAACCCCTGTGTTCTCTTACTGTAGATCAGCGTGTATTAGTGGGAGTGCGTCTGTAGCGGTGCAGGACACCAGCGCAACAGTCCATGTGGGGAGCAGTCCTGGGGACCTGAATGTGGTTCTATCTAGACTGAGAGAGCCAGAGGCCACAGAGGAGCTGAGAGAGCTACTCTTTAGAATGGCAGAGAGCCTGACTCAATTAGACAGCGCAGGTAGGGTTTGAGACAGAGTTTCTGCAATCTCATCACTTACCTTGCATGTACGAGGACCTTTTTACTAAGCTAAGTTCTCTGCTGTGTTTCTATCCAGTTGGCCCAGCATCATTCAGTCCTGGGAAGAGTCAGCAAAGACGGAATACAGGTGATGTGTGACCAGAACTCTTTTTTTGACACTGATGTTTTTTTTAAGATGTGTTCTAAGCTCTTGTTCTTTCAGAATTTGAGCCAAGGAGGCAACAACAAAATGGCCCATCTGTGACTGTGAAGAAGCGTCTCCCGGGAGATTCTATCATCAATCCAGGAACGAAGAGGTATTGCACAGCTCACTGAATCTGTCTCTTGTTAGTACTCACATGCGTCTGTATGCACACTTGCCAAAAACTCTGTGTCCCTCCTTTCATCCTTTTTCAGAAAGCGTGCAGCAACTGGGGTGGCCTATGATGATGGAGATGATCAGTGAAGATTTTTAAAGAGAGAGAAATTATCAGTTGCCTCATCCATATCACATTAATGCTGCGTACAACAATAGCAATGTTTCTTTTAATTCACTCGCACTAAACCATACAGTTGCTACATATGGATCTACTATATGTACTATTGTCAACATAATGAAATAATTACATTTTTAATGGACTCATTACTCATGTCATTACCCAGATCATGATTTTAAACTGTATTTTAATATTTTACCTTAAAAATAAATGTGCCTTTTTAAAGCCTCTCTACTTGTCTATTTGTGTAGCTGTAAGTAAATGACTAAAGAATTATTATTGCAATCAAATGTACTAAGTGTGTCTTGTGAAAGATAACATTTTGGTCCTGTATTTAAGAGGCCTAGGCCTAGTTAGAATATTGTAATTTGATTCACCACAAAAAACAACAAACCCAACTGATTTGTTTGTCCTTTTTCCACTAAAAGAAATCCAGATCACCCAATGTAAAGCACATTGTACAGAAACAACAGTTTAATTAGAAACAAGCCCAAATGTTAAATCAAAATGAGAACAAATTGGAACAGATATTGTATTTCACAACAGAAAACGTTGACATACATATTCATAAAATATAAATATAGATTTATATTCATATGCACACACATATACTGGATAAATTCCAAAGCATTTTGCTTTACAGCAAAGCTAAGTAATCTGTGGAGGATTCTTATTTTCATATCATACGCTTGCACCTATTTTAAATTGCACCTAACCCTCATTATTTGCTGGTGTTGTTACCCATTTTTTCCAACATAGCTGTATGTAGAAATGTCTGCTCTGTGCTGAAACTGGGTGAATCCCCTATTCTTTTTATTTTCAAATCAAGCTTTTCACAGGGAACAGTTGCTGTTCAGTCCCAAAACAGTTGCTGTTTTTAAACCTTGCTGTTTAGTCCCAATGCTTGGTGGCAAGGTGTGGTAGACTAAATGGTGATCAGAACCAGCCAACATGGGACAAATCACAATTGCTGTTCTATCGAGGTCAAGATTCACAGAACTCTGAAGTAGAGCATTACGGTCATGATTTAGTCTGAGGACAAGTCTGAGTTTTAAACAAGTCTCAGCTTTTCAGATTCAGAATACCAAGCCAACACATTTTAAAAGAAGACTCATTTACCATACTAGTTTGAATGAAAACGAATGATGTCGCCCCAAACTTAAGCAACACAATTACTTCCTCCTTTACATTCTGAGAAAAACAATTAACAACAGCTATTTTACCTTGTTTAATAACAAAAGGATTTACAACCCCACCACAGTCAAGGAAAATGAGCAAACAAGTCAAAGTTCAGTATGTCCCACATTTAAAAAAAAAAAAACCCCACTGAAATGTGATTTAAATCAGGTGAGTTTCATTAGTCCATGAAATAACTTAAAAAGCATTTGGAGAGGAATAAAGAGCGTTCACAACTGGATTATCACAAAAACAAACACCCCATGAAAATATCCACTTCAAATCACATGCCAACATACATACATATTCAGGAAAATACATCAATGTTTCCCTTTAATAAAGTGTTGTGGGTATTTTTTTCAAAAGTGCTCAAAATTCCAAGAGTTTTCTTCAAAACATCTTGCAAAAACCATACAATGGATGGTTACAAATCTCAAGTTTAAACACAATAATGATCTGAGCGTTCCCTTTTGTCTCACAGTGACGGTAGTGCAGTCCAATTCTTATTGTACAACCTGTATATGACCATAACTATTAAATGAGAGTTGTTAAATTCAGTTATTTTGACCGTTTTCTCTTCCTTTAAATGATCGTTGAATATCTTCAATGCAAAAAGTAATGTTATTAGATAGTGTCCTAAATAGGATCTTCTTGACAAACCAAATGATTATGATTTGTAAAATCAGAAAAGAAAGCATTCAGTAGAAAGTGCTGTAGAGAGACAAAAACTATACAGTGTCAGCATGAGTAGGCTTGAGATTAGGGAGGCACCATCAGCATAGCTTAATAATCATTCCATGTACATTCTCTACAAAGAGGGAATCTAGTGCAGGTTTCCTCTTGTGACTCTTGTGACTGTTAGTAAAGTGATTTTAAATAACAGGCCAGCGACTCGGGACTTGCGTCTAAACTTGGCACTTTCCAAGGTGCACTTAGCTATAAACCATCGGTTATTGCGAAATGAATCACGGATTCATTTCAGATCCATAGACACATTCCAATATCTAAAATAAATCATTCTTGTTGCCACAGAAAAATATATATATACTGTATATGTATGACACAACACATTTTTGACTTGGTTCATTACAGCATGCTCTCAAGGCAGGTCGAGTTTTGGAAAGGGGGGCGTCTCTGGTTCGGAGGGAACACTAGTACTTTGGCAGGGACAGCGTTTGACCGATTCTGATACTCACCGCGCCAAACATCTGAAAGGTTAAACCTATATCAGAGGGGATGATATGTTATATTGGTGACAAAATGGAGCCAACTTTACCAGCAACAACATTAAGATCAAATCAAGCCTTTTTCTCCAGTCTTTGGGACCACATCGGTTCTAAAGGTTCCCTTCTATCAATACATTCTCCAAAATAAATACAGAGACATTCCGAAAACACATCTTCATTAAAATGCAAGCATTCTCACTGTAGCAGTCTGTTTTGCCCATGACACAAACCCCCGCCATTTTGTCACCTCAGCCATGGCTGGACCATGGCTGGCTCTGTGACAAGTGTATGAGGGTCACCTGACTTGTCCTCCTCTTCTCTGTCCCACTGAATCTCTTCTCTTCTCTTTGAGTCACATGCCTCAGTCAACTCCCACAATAAGGTGCTTGAGGCTAAAATACACTCCTTACAGTACATTCTCACAGATAGAGAGCGGTTTCCTCTTCTTAGCAAATACATTCTCCTCCTGACCACAGTCGTGGTAATGTTTTCTCTCTCCATCCCTCTCTGTCCTAGTCTGTCCATCCTCATCCTCATCCTCCCTGAGCATCCACAGTTCAACAGAGAGTGTCCGTGTTGAAGGAGAGCTGCACCTGGCATGGAGACACACCAACATGACATTATAGAAGGTAGTAGTTTATAATGCAGTATAATGTATTGTACCTATGTACTGTATATGGCCAGATATAAGCACATTGCTTGGAGCTGATGCAGGCATGTAGGAAGGGGGGGGTGCGGGGTGTGCGTCCATTTCCCCTGTCAGCGGGTGTCTTTTTCTCTTTTTGGGGGGGAATTTATACAGATCTCGTGTTCTTGTGATGGTGTGTGTGACAGTATGTG
>NC_139661.1:6974756-6997256 GCF_951799395.1 Argentina silus
CACTTTCCCGTAACTCAGAACCTGCAGAAGTGCAAACCCAGCAAAAAAAAAATTATTCAAGTTGTGTGCCATGGACATATTAATGAGCCCTCCCCTCCCCCCAAAAAATCCTGTTTTTTCCCCCAGTTATAGATCCCTTTAAGCCGCACAGACACAATGGGGTCACATTCTCACCGGCATCGCTGTTCTCCAGGGACTGGTCCTCCTCTGATACCTTGAGGAAGACCTCCTCCAGGGTGGTGTCCATCACACCGAAGCTGGTGAGAGCCAGGCTGTCCAAGCTCTGCTCCAGGGCCTGGGAAGACAAACACAGATGGGAATGAAGGACAGCAAACATAAATGGACAGAACTTAATCTGACAGAACTGAGAAAAGAGAGATGAAACTCACTTACTGATTTATGAAGCTTAAAAACAAGTTTTCAAAATTCCTAATCCCCCGACCTAGGCCATTTACGTGTGTGTGTGTGTGTGTGTGTGTGTGAGAGAGAGAGAGAGAGTGTGTGTGTGTTTGAGAGTGTGTGTGAGTGTGTTTGTGTGTGTGTGTGTGTGTGAGTGTATGCGTGCGTACCTGAAAGAGCCTCTCAAAGCAGCCTTTCTTGACAGCCTCAGAGGGCAGCACGTAGGACAACTCTGTGTTGGAGTCAGACACGAGCAGGCAGGACGCCACAAACTGCCGGATGAACTGGGTGACCCGTGCCTCCGAGCAGGGGGACAGGGAGGAGGAAGAGGAGGGCGAGAGAGAGGAGGGAGGCTGGGGCTGGGTGCCCTGGTCTGGGGGCACAAACACACAACATGATGGATGGAGAGGTGGAGAGAGAGGACAAATGAGAGTGAACAAGGGGGAGGAAAGAAAAAATACAGACAGACAGTTAGTGTTCAAAGACAGGGAGAAAGTAAAGGATGTATATTATTAATCCATCAATTTGAGAGATGTGAGACAGCGGGAAAGATAAGTGTCATGTCACTGATAATAGGCTGAGACAGCTGCCTTGTGACAAAATGACAAATGAAAGACACGCACGCTCGCTTGCACGCACACACGCACACACACACACACACACACGCACACACACACACACACACACATACACACACACACACACGCACACACGTACACGCACACACACAGGGGAGACAGACTCACCTCCGCTTTCACTCTGTTTTTTGACCAGTGTCAGCTTGTATCCGTCTCCATAGGTGCTCTTGAGGAACAGTGGGGAGCCACAACACTTGAGTTTGCCATGAGAGATGATGGCGATGCGGTCTCCTAGCAGATCAGCCTCATCCATGTGGTGGGTGGACAGCAGGATGGTGCGGCCTAAACACGACCATATAATAATAATAATAATAATAATAATAACACATTTAAATACAAATAAAATATAAGAAGAAGAAAGGAAGCTATATATAGTATATATTTTATGCTATGTACAGTATGCTATGTATGTATATGTTTTAAATATGTACATCCCAGTGCAGGCCCAGTGGAATTAACAATGGTATGAAACATGTGTGTTTGATGCCATTCTTAATCCTATGCCACGGTCATGCATGACAATGAGCACGTCCTCCGATTTCTGCCTCCACCAGCCTCCCCTGGTACATCCAAATGTATCGGCAGTTGGAAAGTACTGAGTGAAGACCAGACACCAATTTGTCACACAGAAAACACGGCTTGGGTTCAAGGCTTTCTGTGCTGTGAGAGTTTGACCCCTTTCTCACCCTGTTTGTATTTGAGGATGAGGTCCCAGATTGCCCTGCGCGCGTACGGATCCACCCCCGCAGTGGGCTCATCCAGGATGACAGCCCGAGAGCCGCCCACGAAGGCGATGGCCACAGACAGCTTCCTCTTCATGCCCCCAGACAGTGTCTGGACCAGGCTGTGGCGCTTGTTAGACAGCTCCAGGTCTTCAATCATCCTGACGAACACACACAGGTTAGACTGTCAAAGACACTCATCTATCTACCTCGATGTACTGTGGATAGTCTTCCCTTGTTTCAAAAGTCATCCTATGACCCTCTCTTCTACCTTCTTCTACAATATACAGCGTCGCTTAGTTCAAGCTACCACACACACTTCTGTCTGAAGAGGATTTCCACTTCATTTATCTAAAGTGTATTGTTTACACAGAACATGAATGGCGTGTGACTCACTTGTCCATCTCCTTGCGTATGTCCTCTTCAGCCATGCCCTTGAGTTGGGAGTAGAACCACAGGTGCTCCTCCACGCTGAGCTTGTCAAAGAACACGTTGTGCTGCGGACACATGCCCAGGTTCTGCCGGATACGCTCCATATCCGTACGGATGTCATGACCATATATGGTGGCTGAGCCAGAGGTCGGCGGGAAGAGGCCCGTCAAAATAGACCTGAGGAATGGCCAAAGAGCCAATGGTAGTTAGCCATTAGCGATAGGGGTGACGGGAACAATTGACATGGATTCTTTATCTGAAGATCTGCTTGTGAACGGCTGATGATTACATAGTTGATCAAATTAAGTCACTACATTTTTAGCATAAGGCCTGTATTTGATATGTCTATTTGACTACATGTTTAATTAAATAAACAGTTTACTGATGGATAACAACTTATTTCAGGATGTTTCATTAGCAGTTTATAAGCAGATCCCCAAATGAGGCATTACAAACAAACACAAGTCTCTATCTGCCTCCACACATAGAAAACAGCAACAAGAACAAGAACAACAACAAGAACAAGAACAAGAACAACAAGAAGAAGAACAACAACAACAACAAAAACAACAACAACAGGACTTTGACCCTCTGACACACTTGGGCACACACACATTTATCTTTCTCACATGGTGGTGGTCTTGCCAGCCCCGTTGTGTCCCAGGAAGGAAACCACCTGGTTCTCGTGGAGGTTGAGGCTCAGCTTGTTGAGAGCCAGCTTGTTGCCCGTCTTGTACACCTTGGTCAGCTTGTCTATACACACCACCAGGGGCAGGTGGCTGGGCTCCTCTTCAATACCCCGCATCTCCTCTGGGGGGAGACATAGAATGTTGATACAGACAATATCATAGGGTTAAGGGTGGATTAGTATACAAACTCCTTGAGATGGTAACACAACATTTAATACATCTACAACCTCTCAACACTATCAATAGCCTAGGCTAATCTAACATGGAGACACTGGGGTTGTCTGTGGTCCATTCAGATTCAGTATGTCTACGAAGACATGGAGCAGAGGTGCCAGCTTGTCCTACCAGAGTGCCGGTGCTCCATGGCACAGGCCTGGTCTTCCTCCATCACACTCAGCCTGGCATTACCACCCCACGGCCAATCCCATGTCTCCACACGCCCACTGCCCAGCCAATAGGACTTCTGCAGAGGGAAGTACCATGGCCGGGGCAGCCCATACATTCCTATAGGAGAAGGGAAAGCCCAATTATTTTCATACACGTGTTTAGCCAATGAGAACATTGGGGTTGTATACAGGAAAGGCCAATGGGAACAGGTTAGACCCTGAACTGTGAACACAGTGACTGTTGCTTACCTGGATGCACAGCCTCTATGTACCAGGTGAGTACTCCATACACGCTGGCATCAATGATGAGCATCATCATAGACAGGCCCAGGTTAAAGTCATCGCCCTCTACTGGGGACTGGCTGATGGTGCTCCACTGGATGCCAACCCCAGCCACCTCATACAGGGCAAAGTACTTGGAGCCCAGACCAAAGGCAGTGGTGGACATCAGAGACTGGAGGGAGGAGAGGACAGACATGTGACAAGGAATAGCTAGGCTAGATAAGTACAAGGTACGGTTTCGACAGTACAGTGTGGCCGGGACCCAGGGTGGGAGTGGCAACCAAGCCAGGAAGGGGGATTCTGTGTGACGCGATCCCCCCAGGAAAGTGGGATTTTTCATTTGTTATTGTATGTGGGACATTATTCTTTTGGGTTATGAGTCATTACCATCTGTACATCCACCCTCCGCTTGGGTGGGCCGCCGGCACCGTCACCTCGCTTGAGCTGTTCCTGGACCTTGGTAAGCCACTAAGTAAGCCACTTCTCTGTTTCTCCACCCCAGGGACATCTACAGTCCGTCTACTCTGACTTCTCACGTTAATACACACATCTAGATCAGTTGGAGAACCTTTTAGACAGCCTAGCACCCCTAGACTAGACGAGAGTAGATACCTGTAGGCTGGCTAGTACACACACACACACACACACACACACACACACACACACACACACACACACACACACACACACACACACACACACACACACACACACACACACACACACACACACACACACACACACACACACACACACACACACACACACACACACACACACACACACACCATTTAGCTGGGACTCGACTGCTGTTTGATTCAATTAACCCACATACCAATGTACAAATACGTTATGTATAACCCAGACCACAGTCTAGACAAAACATTACCTTAGGCATCAAGCCCAACCGAGACATGAGCACAGCAATGTGACTTTTACAATAGCACATGCCATGGATAGTGCACTTAGTGCTGCAGTTAAGGAGAGGGGGTTAGGGTGAGAGACAGGGGAACAAAGGCCAAGTTACTTACAGCGATGCACTTTTCAAAGGCAGTGATCTTGTCATGGGCCACTTCCTCTCGGATGGCGACATACATATAGGGCACGTAGCTCAGAAAGTAGATGATGCCACCGCAGGCGGACGCCAGCTTGGCTTTGGAGTAGATCACTGACACGAGGAAACTGGAAGGGACACAGGGGACACAAGTCAGCATTTAAAGATAGATACGCCTGTTTGTTTATGTCGACACGTACTGTAGAGCTCAGCTGTAAGTAACTGATGCATTCAGAAATAACATACGCCCACGCACATATCACAATTGCATTGAAACGCATGAACCAATATGAAACCAATATCATGGTCATAATGAATCAGATTCAGTAGTGACCCTGTTTCAGTCAATGTGTGCAGTCAGACATCATGGCTTTCAGTGAGGATTGCAACATCACAGATACAGAGATATAGTACTAAGCCCAGATTGATCAGATGAGCCTCTGCCTTGTTCACTGAGTTAGAGCCCTTAAAGCCGGATGTAGTTGCCCATAGAAACGAGTTCCACATAGTCTCCACCCTTCCGGCAAATGACTGCGGTTAGGATGTTAAGACGAAGCTCATTCTTGATCTGTGCCTACGTGCCACATCAGAGAGTAGTCAAATCATAAAGAAACGCCTGTACACTGAATCTGTTGCCTGCACACTGAATCCCAAGTGCTTTATTCCACCAAACAACGTTTCAACCAACAGGTAGACCTTCGTCAGGTCTTATGTTGAGGATGAGGCAAATCTATTGATTGGATTGTAGTAGAGTGTAGTGCTACTGCACTCACCAGAACATGATGGTGGCGATGGCGTAGATGGTGAGGAAGAGCCAGATGATGAAGGGGTTGCTGTGCAGGAGGACCCGTCCGTACTTCAGAATAGCCGTCAGAGCTGTGACGGAGATGGACAGCTGGACAAACCCTGTGATGAACCAGGCCACCCAGTGGACAGCGTTGTTCAGTCCCATCATCTTCATCACCTGCACACACACCAAGGTTACACGTTTGAATAGAAGCCTACGCAGTGGAAGAATGTCAATATAATATCAACCCCCTTTCCACCCCTCCCCCCCCCCCCAAAAAAAAGTTCTAACCAAAAATCTAAATAATCTTGAAATGATCCACAATTAAAAGTGTTGGCCACTTTTCATTTAAGTATCAAAGCAGAAATAACCTAATTTCAACAAGGGAAACATTTGGCAGAGATACTAGCCAGCAGGTGGCGCAAGAGAAGAGTGAAACAAGAGTGACATCATCCTGCTACAGGTTGCCAAGAGCCCAGAGTTAAAGGCGGGCAGCATCAGAGATGCAGTGGCCCAGATGTGCCTACAGTCAGATATGGGACTCTGAGACCCGTGTCCAGACAGGCGACCGTCTGCGGCCTGACCTCTTTGAGGCGGTGCTCCTTCTCAGCCACGATGTGCTGGATCATCATGGCCACCGAGTACACCCAGGAGATCACCATGCACAGAGGCATCATGTGTTCTATCACAAACAGGAAACTGTGGACCAAATACAGAACAAGCGTTGGTTAAGGCAGGCAGAGAGAACGTAGCTGGCATAAAAGGGTTGGTAACAACTATGATTAGAACAGGATGTGACAAAAAAAAAAAAAGGCTTCACAGAGAAAGGAGAGCGGGAGAAAGAAGAAAAGAGAGAAGGTGAAGAGAGAAAAAGAGGAACAGGTCTTACTCATCTCTGGTGTAGCAGGGGTAGGGGAACATCTGAACGTAGTTGCCGGGCTCCACCACATCATGGCCGACAAACGTGTTAATAATGGCTCTCTCCATCATGTCTGAGGACAGTCACACACACGCATGCACGCACACACACACACATGCCCACCGCACGCACGCACACATACACACACAGAATACACTTGATTTCCATCAAACCCTTTTGAACACACTACTAAATAACAATGCAGAGAAGTGCAAAGACTCTCGATAAAAGTCTGTTCTGTATTCAAACAACAGGGATGTCTCAGTGAGCCCGGCCTGTCTACTGAACAAACGGCTGTGTCAGTTCCAATGGATCATCTGTATTAACTTATTATGTGTCAAATAAGCAGCTTCTCTTTGCTCCCCTGGTTCGTAAATAAAGGATGACTCCTAGTAAGAAAGTGCTTCGTCTGCAGTTTGCATTCGCACTTACACAGGTGTGCCCACCCCAGGATCACCAGGGTAAGCAGTTTACCAGAATAAACCCTTTTCTTACTAAAACATACTCAACAATACATTTGACACAACAATTTTGCCCACTGTGGACCAATGTTTGGCAGTTGATTTATAGTGTGTAGTTTCGCCATCTGCAAATCGAGCTGAAACAACTGTTTTGAGTTAAGACGTCTTTACTACAACCCATGGACTGTAACCAACACACATTTTGTATACAAACCCTAACTCAGGTCTACTTCTTTCAACAAATGCATTCATTTGCATTCAACACTTCAGTAGTTCATATGGATTCCGGTGTCATACCCTGGATCCACACAAAGCCGTAGAGGAAGTAGAATTTCCCTCCTGTGTTCGGCCCGGGGCGCCAGTACGCTCTGCGGATCTCGTTGGTTTTCTCAGTGAAGCTGGAGTTCTGTCTGATCTTATACAGGACATGGGGAGGCAGGGATCCATCTTTATTGGTCTGGAATATCACACCTAGGGTAGAGGGGTAGAGAGAGAAGGAACGTGAGATTCAGATTCCAGTTTTTATCTATAGTAGATAAAAAAAGTCTTCATATTCCCTTCCTTATATTCCTAATGTGTCTCTTTGGAGAGTGTCTTTCTTACTCACTGGCAAACACTGACACGTTGTCCTGGTAGGCTTGATTCAGCGTGTAGTTGACGATGCTGTCTTCGTCAGGGAAACCCTTGAAGATGTCCACACTGACCTGGGTTCACAGGTACCATAGACGTGGAGAAAGGTCAATCTTCTTTAGTACATCCCTCATTTGTAAAAAACCTATTATTAGTTTTGAATGGAGCTCTACATCCTGTGCTGAGTCTCAGTGATCATATTACTGCAGGCCTGCTGTCTGTGGCTTGATCAATGGGCTTGTGTTTCCTGTACTCTTCCTGTCTGAGGCTGAGTCAGAGGACCCAATGTCGGCCATGTCTACCCGTAGATATATCAATAAGATCCCTCTGGTTCTGGCCTTGGCCTTAGTAAGATGTCAATGGTAGGGTCACATTGGACATAACTCTGCCACTACCTCCCTCTCCAACCAAGGTGCATGAATCGAAGAGCAAACTGAAGTGAAGAGATAATCCAGCAACTCTTGAATTCGAACATGGACTAGAAAATCATACTCTATAATAATTAAACCTACTCCATAAAATACTCCAGAAAAAATGTTACTACACATTTTGGCCTGTAGCCTTAATAAGGTAACAAAGAAGATGTCTATGGTACTAGAAGATGTCTATGGTACTAGAAGATTAATGAGATGTCTATGGTACTAGGAGATGTCTATAGTACTAGGAGATTAATGAGATGTCTATGGTACTAGAAGATGTTTATGATACTACTGTATGGTACTGACCTTGGACATGAAGTTTGTCCATCCGCAGGCGGCGTTGTCGATGGTGTCCAGCTGCTCCAGCAGGGTGGAGGTGCTGGGGAGGGTGTAATTGCCTTCCAGCAGGCTGTGCATCAGCTCACTGTCTGTGGCATTCAGCAGCTCTGGGTGCCTCCGCAGGTCAGAGGTCAACTGCAGGGGGAGGGGAACATGAAGGGTTAACATGAATGCATCCATGGACAGATCTTCAGAGAGTGCGGATGTATTACATTAAGGTGTGACAAGAGTAATATACACCATTGATTGCACAATAAGCTTTGTCTTACAATGGGTGACAAATACAGGCCAGTGGGAATCCAATTCTGCATGACTGAATGTCACTTGAGTGTGTTCATACAGTACTAATGGTGAATAGTCTCCATCCGGGTCAGGTAAGGTAAATACTGTGTGTGTTACCTGCTGTAGCCAGGCCAGGTGGTTGTGCAGCTTCCCTTCCTCCAGGAAGGTCCTGAGCTGGGCAGAGATGTTGAGCCAAACACGGGCATAGTGAGTCACGTTCCCCACAAACGCAAACGTCTCATTGGCCTACGGACAGCAACAGGGGGTGTCACCAACAGAGCCACTCCCGTCACACACAATTTTATTTATTTTTGTTCCTATTCAAAGTCCTCTCTGTGGACATTCCCACCTCTCTCCAAATCTTTCCCTCTCGCTCCAGTTCATTTCTCACCTTCCCTACCAGCTGAGATAAGAAACCGATAGACCATTTGCCAGTACGTAAGCCTGTGGTAACCATTCATTGTGATGAAGAGAGGATCAATGGCCATTCTGCTAATGTTGGTATAGTGAGACCTCAGGGGAATCAGCATACAAGTTGCTTGAACCGATTAATCAGGTGACTCATTGACTCCCCTGAACATCTTGCTCTTAACCCACAGTGCATGATGAATGTGTGTGGGATACAAATGACTACAGGCGTTCCACTAAATATAGTTCCATAATCCCCACGACTTCACATTATTACTCTGTGTCGCTGACATTGGTGATGGCATTCATCAAGTTAGATGAAACAACAAAGCAGTAATCATATTTCTCACTATATTAAAACAACTATAGGCCATGCCTGGCAGCACAGTGTGTATAGCTTTATCGTTTTTCTCATATTTCAGCATGTAATGGAATGAAGACATAAAAATAACTCTCCCGTGGAGTTATAATAAGTCTTTGTGCCCCATATATAAGACATGGATAGAGAAGAGTGTGTGAGGATTTAATCATCCACTTGCCTTCTGAATGACCTTGTCCACCTGTGAGCCTATGGGGGAGTAGAGGATCTTGGGATTTGTAGTCATCAGATGAACCAACAGGCCCAGATTACGCTGCTCTTTACTGGTGAAGCCCAGAGAGCTCATATTCCCCTGCTTCAGAGCCTCTGGCTCAATGATCCTGATGACACACATAAGACAAAGGTAAACAACCGCAGTTTCTCAAGCACTGGCAGCATCTCCTCTCTCTCATGGACAAACACACACACATACACATACACGCACACGCACACGTGCGCACACACACACATACACAAACACACGCACACACACACACACGCACACACACACACACACACACACACACACACACACACACACACACACACACACACACACACACCTGTTGTTCCCACACAGAATGGGCTGCAGTCCTGCCCACAGCTGCACGAAGGCAGAGAACTGAGAGTGTGGGTTCTCTCCCTGCGAGTCTTTGCCCACTGCTCCCCCCTCCTCCTCCCCCTCCTCCCCGGGCGTGTCGGTGGTGTTGGGGCCCCAGGTAGTGGCGTTGAGGGCCCAGGAGGAGGTGGCGTTGGGCGGCGCGGGGGCCGCGTGGCCGGCACAAGCTCCCTTGGGGAGCAGGCGAGCCAGGCCTGACAGCAGGTCCACATCCCTAAGGAGCCTCTCCACGTCAGACAGGTCCTTCAGCAGGGCGCCCAGGTGGGACTGGGACAGGGGGGCGGAGGAGTTCGCCTGCTCCAGACGCAGCTGCACACACACACACACACACACACACACACACACACAGAGGTGTGGGGGGACAAGAAAGGGAGTGAAGGAGAGAAAATAAAGAAAGAAAATAAAGAGCTGCATTCATCGCCTTCAGAATGACCAGTTCTATATGAGTTGCCCTACTTTTACATGAAAGGATCAAACACCCTCCTCTATTATCAACATCAATATGACACATATTCACTGTGGAATTTTAAAGATATTGATCCGGAGACCAGAGGTCGACTACGCTTCCATTCATAGCCTTCAGAAGTCTACACGAGTTGTCCTACCTCTACAGGAAATGATAACATATATTCTCCTCAAACCCTCATAAAACATACACACCCTCTATTGTCAACATCAATATGACACATATTCACTGTGGAATTTGATCTGGAGACCAGAGTCTAATATGCTTCCGTTCGCTGCATTCAGATTTACCAGTTCTACAGTTCAGTATGAAATGTTTGCCTTCGCACAGTGTTCATTTCAGTGTCTGTGCTGAGTGAAATGCACTTGACCACAGGGATTTACTGTTCAAAGCAGCCATTGTATCTCAGCATCCTGTACTGTACCCTCTCGATGACACTCTGTGTGTCTATCTGGTCTCTCAGTTCCTGGCTCATCTCCCCAAACCGCTCCGCCCTCTGGCTCTCCCCACCACCGCACACTGCACTCCGATAGGCCTGCAGCAGTGGCTGTTGCTTCTCTGGAACCAATAGGATCTTTCTCAGCTCACTAGTCCCGTCCTCCCCGCAGGTAAGCACTTCCAACATGGCACCGGTCAGGAGAACAGCCTGTGGGGAAGAAAATGACTATGTAGTCTAGAACAATAGACAATATCCCTCATCGACATCCAATCATTGTTTCACTGGCAGAGAGGCAGCCGAGAGCCAGCGAGCATACCTCCACCTCCTTCAGTCCCTGGGGGTCGTATCTCTGGCCTCCCCCTCCTCCTGCCAGGCCTAAAGCCTGGGACATGAGTTTGAGCAGAGCCTGATGGGCTGCTTTGGTCGGGTCTTGTAAAGCCTTGTGGATCAGCCCTCCGTCCAGACTACGCATGCCCCCCAGCAGCTTCTCCTGAAGGGGGTGGGGGGGGTGGGGTTGGGGAGGGGGAGTGGATGGGGGGATGATCACTACTGAACACACACACAGACTCAGATCTAACCCTAGGACCTGCAGATTATCTCGCATCGATCCATCCGTACGTGTGCAATCAGTCATTTCATATCATTAGAATATTGATCCTATTTCTCGTTAAATGCGATTATCTTCAGGTTTGTACCTGAAGGACTTTGTCTCCAGGGCTTTTTGCGGTCTCTTTTGCCCCTTCAACCAAGCCATGACTCCGCCCTCCAGATCTGGGATAGGTGCCAAATATGAGATTGTAGACCTACAGTGTACAGTAGGGGGAGAGAGGAGAACAGTTAGGCTCACACACACACACACACACACACACACACACACACACACACACACACACACACACACACACACACACACACACACACACACACAGACACACAGACACACAGACACACACACACACCAACTAACAAGAAGCTGCAGACAGGACATCTGTGTTTGTTCTCATAGGAGGAAGTGTCTGACAGGATAATGAAAACAAACATGGAGGGACAGAGCAAGAGAGAGAGAGGGAGAGCGAGATAGAGAGAGAGCAGAGAGAGCAGAGAGAGCAGAGAGAGCAGAGTGACTGACTGACAGGAGGAGATAAGGACAGGGACCTGATGCCAGGGCAAGACAGCGGCAGGCACCGAGAGAATGATTACAAGAAACGAGACAGCGCCAGAGGGAAGGAGAAAAAGAGGGTGAATGACAGAGGTGCATTACTTTGATACAACTCAATGTCACTTCTCAAAGAGAATTCCGCCATCCGTCTGAGCTAGTTAGTTTTTGGTGCATTGCTTGACCCTCAGTCATGGCCAATGTTAATTGGTCACATCAAAAATGGTGTGCCTACTGTATGCCTAGGAGGAGGTATGAGTACGCTAGGGCTGTGTGTGTGTGTGTGTGTGTGTGTGTGTGTGTGTGTGTGTGTGTGTGTGTGTGTGTGTGTGTGTGTGTGTGTGGACACTGGGAGGACACAGACCTCTTTGAGGTTGACAGGGGTGGACAACAGGAGGCTGGCTGTGTCGTCGGGGAGCGAGAGGTTCCTGACCAGGAACTGATGAAACACCGACTGGTTCTTCAACACGCTGCCCACGGTGAACCCTGGTGGGGGGGGGGATCAGATTGAAACAAGAACACACACACACACACACACAAACAGGTTCACAACACTATAACTTGCAAGTCACTCAATTTCACACGTTAGCGATGACAACAGGTGCCACGGGAGGGGGGGGATGTAACACACACACACACACACACACACACACACACACACACACACACACACACACACACACACACACAATTAGACCAAGAGCACCTTGGCTGGTGTTGAAGGTGGTCTCCAGTGGGGATGGCGTGGTACTCAGGGCCTCCAGGTGCTGCTGCAGAGACTCCAGCTCCTGGCCCAGGCCCGGCCTGTCAGACGTGAACAGGTGGTTCTGCTCCACTACCTCACTGATCCGCTCCAACAGCTGAGTCACACTGACACAAAGGGATGAAGGGGGGGGAGGAGGGGGGAGTGAGGGAGAGGAGATGAGAGGAGATGAGAGTGTGTGTGTGTGTGTGTGTGGGGGGGGGGGGGGGCGGAGTGAGAGAGAGTGGAGATGAGAGTGAGAGAGAGAAAATGAGCAAGTAGGAAGGAGAAGAGGGAGGGAAGAAAAGGGGGAGAAGGGACAGAAGGGAGAGAAGAGAGCGAGAGAGAGATGGGGGGGGGGGGAGAGGATAATGAGAGTGGTAGAGAGGTGGGTGTGGGTAAGTTCAAAGACACGGCCACAGCCCTCTCACAGTAGGCCCATAAATCAAAACAGTAAACACAGGGAGATGTATTGATCATATGCATCCACTTACATGTAATGACCACCATCATCTCCTGCTGTTTTTTGGACATTAACACTGTTCGGCTAAAAGTAGAGGAGAGGAGAGGGGAGGGGAGGGGAGGGGAGGGGAGGGGAGGAGAGGAGAGGAGAGGAGAGGGGAGGAGAGGAGAGGAGAGGAGAGGAGAGGACAGGAGAGGACAGGAGCGGATGACTCAATGACTCACGTGGAGTTCTTGTACTGCAGGAAGCCAAACTCGTCCCTCTGTCCGTCAGGGCACAGCGACTGCATGATGGGAATGATGCCGGCCGAGGTGAGGGGCGCTGCGCTGTAGAAGGCTGGACAGGTGGGAGGACCCCCACACAGGGACAGAAGAGAGGGACAGGGACAAGCAGGGAGAGGGAGAGGGAGAAAGACGGGTGGATGGATGGACAGAGATAGGAAGACACGGGGAAGACAGGGATAGGGCGTCGGACGGGATGAAAAGGGGACGGGAAGAAAAACAACAGGGGGCCAGTCGCATGGCAGTAGAGAAGGAGGGATGAGAGGAGCGGGATAGGAGCGGGAGAGGAGGTCGAGGATTGGCAGGGAAGACCGTGGAGGGTTCAAATGGTGACCAAAGACCAAAAGAGACCAAGACCCCAAAATGGAAGGAGGGTGAGGTACACATGAGAGAGAGAGAGAGACAAAGACAGAAAGAGAGAGAAAGAGGGGTTAGAAAGAGAAGAACCCGAGAGGAAAGCATCTCAGATAACACAGTTAGCTCGTAGACAGAGAGGGAGGCAGATGTCAGGACTGAGTAAGGCTGTCAACATCTTGTCCCATCCTGTACATCCAATACGGCTCTAGTTTCTAATCCCCATCCATAAACAGTGGCCGGACAAGCCTTCACCACGCCTTCACCTCGACTGGGAAAAGCGAAGGCCTTTCTCTAATGTAACCGTACTGTAGCTACAATAGCTCACGTTTCCATGACTACCCTGTCAAGTGTTTTTTTCACTCTTTTCTCTCTCGGCGGTGGGTTCTCGTCCGCCCACAGAGAGACGAGACAGGCAACAACATTCTCTATTATACTCAATCATCCTTCTCTCTCTCTCTCTCTCCCTCTACGAGACCACGATGCATCCCTTTGGTATTGCAAATGGATAGCGCAATAACCCCTTAATACAATACAAATAGGGCCCGTTTTGAAGTGAACATTCGAAAACAGAATCTAACAGCTGTTAGATGGTATCGTGTGATCTAATGGTTGCCTTGGTTGTCAATGCGCTTAATAAGAGGATAAAGAACAAAGGAGGAATCGAAGGAGGGAGAAAGAGAGAGAGAGAGAGAGAGAGAGAGATCTAAGTCAGCCTCGAAGACTATCATTTGACTATCGTCCATCTCTGACTCCCTGAGTCAGGCTGACTGACTTTGTGTGATCTGCAGTAAAAGATGATGTGTGCTTCTTTATTATTTTTTTTATTTCTTTATTTTAACAATCCATTATGTGGATCATGCGGATCGGCTTTTAAAACACTCGGTGATGCCCAGTGCGTATAATGTCTCTACTTAAGAAAATGAATGACACCCACCCTCCAATCAGGACAAAACCTCCCCATTTCTCCAAAATCGCTTTATCCTAATACAATCTAGGGCCAAATTGCTGACACAATGGCTCCATTGCCATTGCTCTCTACACTGCTTTGAATAGCCTATAAAAGTTAAAGAGAGACACCCACTCTTGAGTCACATCCAGACAAAGAAGCCCTTATGTGAGCACATCCATATTCTGGGCCATTCCAAAAAAATTAAAATAATAAAAGCAGGGCATAATAGTTCACAATTAGGCCTAATGAGTGCTTAATCACCGGAACCTGAACACTGACACTGAACGCTGACATCATTGCCAGGCGTGAGTAATTCTGTCGCGTCACAGTGACATGATAAGCTCTCCATGGAGACGATGATGAGCCTTATAAACCCTCTTTTAATATGTCCCACATACTGTACCATCAGGGGAGGCCGGTGGAGGTAGAAAATCAGAGGACGGGGCTCATTGTAATGCATGGCATGGAATGAGGAACGGTATCAAACACAGTGTGCGTTTGATACCATTCCTTATTCCATGCCACGCATTACAATGATTTCTACTGCCACCGGCCTCCCCTGCCGTACTTCCTTGTTCACATCAGACATCTGTCACCCCTCTCTGCCCACTGAGCTGAGGATAAAAGGCCATAAGATCATCAAAGTGCAAATCGATGGTTAAGTGGATCAGTGAACCAGTAGAAAAGTGGAACAGGATGTAAATTGGTTAGAGTTGGTTGTGGCCAGCTTAGTACAGTACGTATGTATGAATATACATTACTACATATGTACTGTACTTATCGCTGAAACTGGTGATTAGAAAGGCTGAAACATATCCTGATTCTCTAACACACACAGACACACACACACACCCACGTCTACACACACAGACACACACACACAAAAACACGCACATACACACACAAACCTTACAACCCCCAGGGAAGGTGTACACTCACACAGAGAGCTTGGGTGTTTGTCTGGTGTTGTGACTGTTTGAGAGCAGATGGATTAGTCTGCGTATCAGTTTGCTCTCTGCCCATGCAAAGAGGTTAGTGTGTTTATCTCTGGCCAGATGCCAGCGTGTTGGCCTCGCAGCGCTAACCTAGGCACAAAGCTCTTTAAGCATTAGTGAGATGTGTGAAATAGACGACAGATGCCGCCCCAGTCACTGATACTCAGCATGGCGCTGACAACATAGAGACAGGGGCACCGGGATAGGAGGCACACACACACACACACACACACATACGTGTGAGAGCGCGCACACACACACACACACTCGCACGCACACGCACACACACGCACACACACGTCACACAGATGTCACACACGTCACACGTCACAGACAGGATTAAGAGTCAAGGCAACTGGATGAGATATCCATGAGTCAGTCATAATAATAGAAACAGCTTTGCCACTTACAGACTGGTCGAGCATGCAGTCAACATGCATCATGCAGAGAAGTGAGAGAATAGGGAGAAAAAGAGGAAGAGAGAGAGAGAGAGAGAGAGAGAGAGAGAGAGAGAATGAAAGAGGAATAGAGCGAGAAAGGAAAAAGCCACAGAGTAAAAGAAAATCTTATTTTTTTAAAAGGCATCTAAATAAAACAGGAAACAAGATGGCTGTGGACAATGACAGTGCACAATAAAACAAACTAACATGACTAAACGTGACTAATAACTATGAGGAGCAGGACAAAACAGCATCTTTGCAATCGTTACCATCGCTGGGAGATTAGCAAAGCACGTTTGCCTCTTGCAAATGAATAAAAATAGGTAGCAACCCTAAACAGCACTGTATATCATCTTTCACAACACACATACTTGTATTTAGGCCACGCTGAGTCATCTATGGTAGCCTGTAGCATTTACTTTCATCTTGAACAGTACAATGGGACTAGCAGTGGAAGTACAGGATAGGTGGTGGGTGGGTGATGAAGTGGTGTGCTTGAACAGGTGGACTCCCACTCTCCACTGGGGGGCCACAGTGAGCTAGTCGTAGGGGGGGGGGGGGGGGTTACCAGTTCCCACCCCCAAAAACACAGAAAACACAAGACCCCCATGACTAGCCCATGATCGTACGTAGGGTCGTTTCTCCATAGGTCCCCTCCCTCCCACCTACCTTCCTTGACAGGTATGGCAGGTTTCTTCTGCCGTAGACCCAGGAGGATGAAGAAGAGGACCAGGGGGATGAAGATCTCAAAGGCCAACACCCACTGCACAGAGAGAAGGGGGGGCGGGAGAGAGAGAGAGAGAGAGAGAGAGAGAGAGAGAGAGAGAGAGAGAGAGAGAGAAGAGAGAGTGAGAGAGAGAAAGACAAAGAGAGAGAGAACTTTAACATCGAGCCAGAAGAGAACAGAACAGGGGTGTTTAGAACCAGTGGACTGGACACAGGCAGCTTGCTCCAAGGTTAAACTCAGTTACCGCTCTCCATGCTGAACCACTCCTTGTCGATTCTTATTTCCTCAGTGATGTATCACGTAGTGAATGAATTGAGTTGAGTTTGCCCAGTGTCAGATATTGATCCATTAACTCGGGGAGTTGGTGTGAAGGTTGTCCAGTTTGCTAAACATGCAGTATCGGCCTATGGACCGGGTGCCAAATCCTGCCAGTGCTTTCCAAATTGGTCCACTACAGATATTATATGCTTAGATAGAGAAATGAGGGGGGGGGTAAAGGAGTAACACTATTTTTAAACATCACACACACGCCTAAGCTCAAACGCACACACACAAACACAAATCAAGTCAGTGGTTGTTACTAAAAGATGCAGCAACACATATTTTAAGTTCCGCACCCGTTCAGTGGATAGAGAGTATGGTAAATTTAAAGACAATATAAGGGTTTGTAATCCCACACCTAGGGAAGAGATCACAAGAAAACAGATGGTCCTAGAACATTTGGAGGATGCAGTACAGGAAGGGTGAGGTCAGATTGAGGAGTTTGATATAGGTGAAGAGAACAAAGGATCAAAGGTGGAGAAACCAGGATAGAGTTATTAAAAGTTATGGTAATAAAGTAATAAACAAAGTAATAAACAGTCAGAAATAAAGGCTTTTGAAAACAGCCTGGGCGTCAGCAAGGCCTGATCAGACAAACAGGCGCCAGCCAGGTGGATGACGAAATGTAGATCTTGAGGTAGATCTTGAGATCTATGTAGACGGGAATCAGAAATACATTGAATAGAAGGCGTTAACCTGTGCGAAGTCTATAAAGACAGGTGACTGAAGAGATAACGGGGTCAGCTTTGCAAACCTGAACGGCTACATATTCTGCGTGAATAAAGTCTTTGAATGAATCAACAGCTCTGGTTTTAACGGTATTTTATTTCAAAGTATTATAGCTTAAATTCCACGACAAGAGCTACTGGTAGTGTAGTGGGGTAGAGAAACCACAACACCCAGAGGAAGAAGGAGGGAGCTTCACACAGAAGGCAGAAACACAACAACACATAAAAACACCCATAGGAACCGAAAGCAATGAGCTTAATGTCTTACGGTGTACAGATCAATACAGGAAATTAGATCGTGAATCCCACCATTCAGGGGGAATTCTCAAAACAACCAATCTTCTATCTCTGTATATATACGTGCTCTATGAGACTCACTCACTCTCTTGGCATTCAATTATACAAGCCCTCGACCGGAGAAAACAGCAGATTGCTAAAGTGATGATTCATAAATCACATTTAGAGGAATTGGTAGGGGGGGGTTTTATGCATCCTGATAAGTATACATAAGAGACGTGAGACAAGGACGAAGAGTGAGTCACTGCTTGACCAAAGACAGCGCAGGGGCTGATTTTTCCTCTTCTCTCCAGAGTGCGCACATCAGGGGAGGCGGGTGGAGGTAGAAAATCGGAGGACACGGGCTCGTTGTAATGCACGAAAGGGAACGAGGGACGGTATCCAACGCACGGAACGGAATGAGGAACGGTGTCAAAAACACACGTGTTTGATACCGTTCTTCTTTCCATTCCATGCATTACAATGAGCCCGTCCTCCGATTTCGACCTGCACCAGCCTCTCCCCTGGTGCACGTGGCTGCAGGTCTCTCTCTACAGGAGAGGTGTGGTGTGTGTTCAAGAAGAAAGTGAATTCATTAGGGAGACAAGACAGACAGACTCTCGGCCCACCATCTTCCTTAATGGCTAAAACCTGCTCTTGAGGGAGCACCATGGCCCACATAATCAAGACTCCAGACTTGAGGGGGGGGGGGGGGGGGGGATCAAAGCTTGTTTCCCGTCAACGTCCATCTTCTCTAGCCCCATGTGCCCCAGTCCAGCTGAGGTGCCCTGGTTTCAATCTCATGTCCCCTTTCTCTTGCTTTAGTGCCCTGGTTTCAAGTCTCACGTCCCTTTCTCTTGCTTTAGTTCCCTGGTTTCAATCTCATGTCGGCCTGTCCAGATGAGGTGCCCTGCTTAGTCCCTGGGTAGTATGGTACAGGGTTGTATTGTATGGCCGTGGGTGACTGGGGTGGGATGGGGACGGGTTGGGGGGGAGCTGTGAGACTGGGGGGGTGTTGTGTGGGAGACTCAATGACGCTATCGAGTCTACTGACCACAATGGGTGTCTCAGATCTCGTACTGGCTGGTGTCAGCCTGTGACATTACCCAGTAGCAGTCAGACACAAAACAGACATCTGCGGGCGGGCATCTCCTTCTCTCTCTCTTTCAAAATGTTTCTCTCCCAGACACACACACCCACCCGCACGCACACACGCACGCACGCACGCACACACACACCCACACACACACACACACACGCGCACACACACACACACACACACACACACACACACACACACACACACACCGAGTGCAGGTACATAGAGTACCGCCATCTGTCCAATCATGCTGAGTCACCAGAGAGAAAAAAGGCCGGATAAGTGAGTGAGTGACAGCGCAGTGTGTGTGTCTGTGAGAGAGAGAGAGAGAGAGAGAGTGAGTGAGTGTGTGTGTCAGAGATAGAGAGAGGAAGAGAAGGATCCTCTCTCCTGTCAGCCTCCTACTGCTGTCTCTTATTCACAGGAGAGACCTGGAGGTCAGACACTCCGTCTCTGTGTGTCTATCTGTGACGGTCATGACAGACAAACAGCTCTTTTACATGCTTCTCTCACAATGCACAAAGGCCCAACTGACACACTCAACAAAGCTTCCGTTATAACATCCAGAGCAGTAAACACCATGGCTCTCTATACAAACTCTCACTCACACACACACACACACACACACATACACACACGCTCTGACACACACACACACACACATACTCACTCATACACACACTCACTCTCTCACACACACACACACACACACACACATGTGCACGCATACACATACACACGCGTGTGCACACATACCACACACGCAAACACACACATACACACATGCTCCGGCACACACACACACACATGCACCACACACAAACGCAAACACAGACACGCACACGCACACGCACCACATACACACACCAACACACACACACACACACACTGCAGAAAATCGCTATCCAGAGGGAGCGCTTCTCTCTTGTTAGAATTCCTCCAGTTTATTGATTTCCATGCCCTGAAAGGGCAAAGACAAACCTTTGATTTGAATAGTAAATAGCTTCCCTTCTGAACCAGTTTGAAAGTGCCTCTTTCCGTTTTTTCCTTCCAGCTCAGATTTGCATGTCAGAAGTATATCTTCCATTATTTATAGGTGTGCAAATGCAGCTGTGTGAGGGCTATCTTTTACTGCTATCCTCAGTACAGAGTACAGGCGGTGCAGAGAGGGACAGGTAGACTCACTCTCACACTCATATATACACACAGACATCTGTATACACACATACTAACACCACACAAACACACACACACACACACACACACACACACACACACACACACACAAACACACACACACACACACACAAACACTGCATCACCTACATGGAAGCAAAACAAAGAAATCCTATGATAAAACTTTACCATTATTTATGAAACAACATTCCTCTTGCCCTCCCAATCTAATGCACTCCCAATGGTACAGGGAAACTGAAGCTTCTCTCTGTTGACTGATGTAGTGTACTGTATTTAAACAAATATACATTCAAATATGCCTGGAAATCCTGAACTATGTGCTTATTCCACACAGCCTAATGAATGAAAACAATGCAATTCAATAACAAAGAAGGGGAAATATGATTTGGAAATCCTAGCTAATTGCATTCCGGCGAAGCCATGCAAACATTTCCCACCGAATCACAATGTGACCAATGTCTGAGATTTACGTGGGCCGGGGTGGTGGGGGGGGGGTGCTGGAGTGGGAGGGTGGGAGGGTGGGAGGGGGGAGCTGGAGAAATGGCCGGCATATTGCCGGGCAGCTTATCTAAAAGTTGGGCCTCAATCACTCACTCAACGAGGGTCTGAAGTCACAACAGAGCCGGAATGGAGCCCTGGTCAATTGCACTGGATTGATTCTCCATACCAAGCCGTCATAAATAACTGGCTAGCCCTAGCCTGTTTGACAGACAGACTTATTTCCCCTGGGATGGGTCCTCTCTCGACCTGAGGAGGATGGGTGTGTGTGTGGGGGGGGGGGGGTGTGTGGTGTGTAGTGTGTGGACAGTACAGGGGCATAGTCTGTACTGCACTCGTGTCAAACCCAAGGACTCCCAACTCCCATAAGTCATTCGTGTTAATTTCCTGTTTTAACTGACATTGATTGGAGAGGCTGGAGGCTGATGCCCATAACTGTGGGGTCTGTGTGGTTTACCGTTGGCAAGAGACCAAAGGAGTAAGAGTCCCTAAATGACGGTCAGCGCGGGTACATGAAATGAAAGAATGTGTGAAATGAACAAAGTGACAGAGAGATAAAAAGAGTGCGTTTGTTTTTCCTCGACACGGCGCATCTGTACATCTGTTAATTACCAGGCAGCGCGTTCCGATTGCCCAAACCGGGAGCGTCACAAACAAACTTTGATCTCTCTGCCATCGCGGAGCCGGGAGCCGTCGCTTCTCATCAATAACGTTCGACGGAGGAACCGGTGGGGCCTTTATGCATAAAATACCTCCGAATTAGCAGCTTCATCACTGCAATTAGTCGTGGAGTGCTATTCCTCGGGGGCCTTTGTTTTATCCTGTAACAATATAGCCTACTGTAAACTGATAGCCTTTTCCTTGACAAACACACACACAAACACACACACGCACATGCGCGCACGCACACAAACACACCTAACACACGCGCACACACACACACACACACGCACGCACACACGCACGCAGACACGCACGCACGCACGCACACACACACTCTGACTCTCCCTTTCAGCCTAGTTAGGTTCTACTGAGCCCTACTAACATAACAAGGCAGAGGAGAAGACTGCCCAGGTCCAGTTGCAGAGGTGCAGACCTGACCACCTGGGGTAAGCTTCGCTGGATGAAGGAGAGGGAGGTTGCCGGGCTCAACTCGACGTCCACAGAGGGCATTCAACGTCACGGGAAAGACACAAGAAAACCAGAGCTTCTACTTCATGTATCCCTCCCCGCCCTATCTGCTGCCGTTTCACTGGTGTCTTTGTAGTTCCAGATCAGCAGCTGTGGCGTACGTCTAAAGAACACATGTCGCTGCTCATATCTCTCCTCTCCTCCGCCACAGAGGACTTCTATGCTATGCTGCTTCCCTACTACAATGCAGCTGATCAATTATTGAGGAGCTGCTCTCTACTCATTTGCAGTTCAATTATTAAGGGGGCTGATCGTGAGGAAGCTCTGGTGATAAATTGACTGTGGAGAGCTAGGGACTCGTCCATGTGTGAGTCTGTGTGTGTGTGTGTGTGTGTGTGTGTGTGTGTGTGT
>NC_139661.1:7004756-7082256 GCF_951799395.1 Argentina silus
CATATCAGGCTATGTTTTTCTCTGCAGAGGAAGAAATCTGGTCCTAGCCCCTGCAGACAGATTAACGTCCATCTCCCCCTGTCCCTCCTGTGAGATCAGCACACAGACATAGCTCAGGTCTAACATCCCCGGCATCTATGAGCTAGCGCTGTGGTACTTCATAGAGTTTACAGATAGCATGTATAATTCATTTGCCTGGCATTTAACTCTCTCCTCTGTAGTTCTGCTCTTATCAGTCGGGTGGTTCTCCCTCATTCTCTAAACGCACCCCTCTCTCTCTCTCCCTCTCCCTCTCTCCCTCTCTCTCTCTCTCTCTCTCTCTCTCCCCTGTCTCCCCAGTCTCCATAGATACCCAGCCAGCCAGCCAGCTCTACCCTGCCCGGCCCTCTGTCAGCCAATCATTCAGGGACGCTGGGAGATCTAGGTCAGGCAGTCCTGGTGCTGCTGCACTAGGCGTGAGGTAAGAACACACAGTTGGGCGGAGGAGAGGACAGGAGAGGAGGGGAGAGGAGTGAGAGAAGGGATGAGGGGAAGGGAGGGGAGAGGAGAAGAGAGGAGATAAGACGCTGGGCTAGGCTTTGACCACCCTCACCCTTCTCTCAGAGGACCCACACAAACATGTGTCTGCTTTCCACCTCACAGAACAAAGCAGTCAGAGGTAGAGATAAGGGAAGGTTGGGG
Source organism: Argentina silus (assembly GCF_951799395.1). Lineage (NCBI taxonomy): Eukaryota > Metazoa > Chordata > Actinopteri > Argentiniformes > Argentinidae > Argentina > Argentina silus. The sequence goes on from NC_139661.1 coordinate 7,005,438, forward strand.
GAGGGGGGCATATTGACAGGGAAAAAAGCAAAAGGCTTCGTGTAGAACAAAGTTGTCCTGTGCCATTGACAATATTCCTTCTGCGCGTTTCTATTTGCCTTCAAAACAAGCTCAAGCTTACTCTGGCACTGTGCATGCAGCAGACAAAAGATGGTCTCCGCTACCCAGTTCTAGGCTGTCAGTTGGCTGTTAAGCAAATAAGGAACAAGGACACTTCCTGAGCCTCTCCCCATAAAACAAAAACAAGAAGTTGAGCTTGATAAACGATAAATGCAAACATTGTTATTTTCATGATATGTCAAATGTGTATGGGCACAGTATTACCAGTGTCTGCAGTGTCACTGTGCCTCGAGATGAGAGAGCAGGACTGTATAGAAAGTGTAAAGGGCACTTCTTCACAAAACACACAGTGTTCAACTTTCAATACATAAGCAGGACTTTGTCGTTTGAAAGCGACCATTAGGAGATAGACCCAGGCAAGCCCCTGTCCTGAGTCCTGACAACTGCTGACTCGCCGAATTCAAAGAATCCATCAATCCACGCAGCTGTGGACATCTTGGGGAGGCAGGGCTGCATGATTAACCCACAGCATGACGTGGCTGTTACTATTATTGTTACATTAACAGCAACCCTGTGCTCCAGGGAACCCGTGTCTCTATTGAGTGTGATCTCTAAAGGTAACTGCAGCTAAAAATATCCCATAAAAGGGACACGGGCAAAGACGTCTATAAAAGAGGAGAAGTAAAGTGGTACAGTGTCTATAGGACAAAGCCAATCTTACCCAAAATAGCACATGCAGCACTTAGGTAAATACTGGCATTGGTTTTCTAATGGAAAATGGTATATATCAGCGATTAGGAGCCTGAAGCAAAAAATAAACTTCCACAAGGGTAAAACAGTTATAAAAATGCATGGAAATTGATTGTGCTCTCGAGATTACGAATCAATGGATTACATGTATCAATAAACTGCATATAGCACTTTTGAGCTTAACACAGTATGCGATTTGTACGTTAAAAGGCATAGTTCACTCCATAATCAATGTTTGTCAGATGCTTAATTCAACAGCACCTGTAAGTCCTGACTATGCTTTAGGAAGGAATCATCTTCAGACATGAATCCCAGGTTATGCATCATTCATATAGGCATTAAACATTAAGATGGAGTTATTCATTCAATCATTAAAACGTGGATCAGTTTATCTCATTGTGTTATGAGTGGTAGGCCTATAGATCAAAGCCACAGTCACCTTATCTCTCAAGGATCCCCAATAGCCATAGGGCTGTTACTAATCTGACACAAGCTTGTGAACTGATTACATGTGCTGATGAATGGTGAGTGAAAAGGTCATTCAATCAGGGTTCTATGAAAGAGACAGATTGACCAATGACCACACTAAACCCAGTAAATTTTCCCCATTACAGAATTAGGCCCAACATTTAAATGACTCATAGATCTACTGGACTATGGGGCTCTGGTCCCTTCTGTGTCCTCTCTGATAGGATATAGGACTCAACACCAAAGCATCTTAGAACGGCTGTCCTCATGCTCTGCTTCGCCCCAGTCAGTCCTGTTATATCCAGGTGTGACGCCAAAAGACTGCATCTACATAAGTATTGCTTCTAACGGTTACTAATTGAGACATGAACAAGACCATGGTCTTTATCAAATCAATGTATTTCCTTAATTACATTTTAAATGAAGCAGACTTGCATTTGAAAAGCGGTTTTAATTCGTCTATCCTCGTCTACTCTGCGTACTATATTCATTATAAATCTGCTCTGGGGCGTGAGCGCTTGTGAATTCTTGTTTAATGACAACAACCTGTTCGGTTCAGATGTGTGAGTGCACGACTTCTAGCCAGTAGCCTACAATAACATGTCCAAACACCTTAGAATCTACCTTGATCATCAAAACTTTTACTTTCAAAAATGATCAATAAATGACATTATGTTATGATACAGGTATGGTCGTGATAATTGCTCAGCTGATGATGCCAGCCTGTATTTATACACAGGCAATGCAGTAACCGAATTCTGTAGACCGACGCCCGTCTGCTCTCGCGCTGTCATCCGATGTTTCCCAACCGGGGAAGCACAGACGTTAAAGGCCCATATTTTCAAGCGCATATCCAGCTATTTAATTGTTTTATTCATATTAAAGAAAATGTTATCTTACCGGTCCCCTCCGCTTCAAAGCGACATTCTTCCACAACAGCAGCTGCAGCTGGTGAAGGAATCCCATGTTTGCAGGCTTGCGTTTTGCCCTATACTGTCAAATTATAATAGGCCTACCGGTAATTAAGTTGCAATAATGGATTGTTATTAATAGATAACGAACCATTCCGCCTTATTTAAATATGGATTTACATACGTTTTAGATCGGCAAGCTACACAGGCTTGCTCAATTTCATCTGGCTTGCTCTCATCAAGACGAATGTTTTCCGGCACTGACCATAGATAGCAAAATAGGACTATGTTTCAAAGACAAGCCACGTTCTTATCATGTAACCTATGCTATCACCATCGGCGCAAAAATACAGCAGCATCCAATGGAAATCGAGATCATACACTGCGTTAGAATTCACAGAGTATCTTCGGTGAAGAGAATTTTCGGCGTCATGCAGTTTTGTGGGCGGAGACGGAGCTCCCATCTCTGCCATCCACTGGGTTTGATCTGTTCTTATTATAAAGCAATAAAGAAACAAAGTTACCTTACATTTGAGACAACACTGGTTATACTGTATAGTCAAACAGTCTACATAAACTGGTTGAATAACCAACCTAGTCTTTTGCGACGACTGTAGGCTAGAATAAAATCTTAGAAGGCTATCGCTTATGTAAAAAATACTTTTTTTGCTCTTCCCTCCCAAATATGTCGACAATTATTCCAATATTAGATATCACTCGTCACTGTGAATACTACTCCCTCGATTCAGTGTGTGTGTGTGTGTGTGTGTGTGTGTGTGTGTGTGTGTGTGTGTGTGTGTGTGTGTGTGTGTGTGTGTGTGTGTGTGTGTGTGTGTTTGTGTGTGTGTGAGTGCGTGTGCGTGTGCGTCTGTGTCTATGAAAGAGTGTGAGAAGAGAGAGAGAGACTGATGTAGAACATATTATGCACACTGAATGCAGTGGTTTAATGAATTCTGAAAGAAAATGCCCTAGTGATGCATAAAGTAGTATATGATGAAAGCAATGCTCTGGTAGGGTAATAAAATGCCAATAGTTAAATCCCTCCCCTGTGGATCAGTGACTGCTATGGCCCTGGATTGCCACAGCCAGATGTTGTGTGCTTATTTGGACATATTTCTAGAGCTTTGTGGAATTCTAAGCCTGGGAGACTGCAATGTGGCATCACTCCAGGATTGCAAGGTCAAACTGTTTCCAAGTTAAGCTTATTCAGTGCCATATAGGCCAGGCCATTATGTAAAGGTGGAGTTCAGGCAGATGTATTACTTTAATGTCTTGGATGAGCTCATGCAGTAGTTTGATAGGAGTGCTCTTTATTCGTTTTGTTGAAGGTGCTGCACTCCATCAGAGACAGACAAATTCCATCCATCCCATCAACAGGTTACAACCACCACAATTTAAAAAATTCAAATCAATGAACTTCAACCACTTGAGGATTGTGGTTATCCCCAACGTAGCCTACCTGAAGAGAAGTCTTAACAACTACTGCCATCTAGTGGTGTTTTTTTCCTCAGACGCCGCCTGGTGTAGATGTTATGAACAGCTGGGAGCTCGCCCCCAGTGCGTCTTCACCACTTTCCGAGCCTTGCGGTCGAGGGTGGGCCAGCCGCAGAGCTGAACATTCTCAACTCGTTTACACTGCACATATGTTGTCCTTTCACATTGTCCTTTCCAGCACTGTTTCAGAAACTAAATGCCATAAATGTAAATGTAAATGCGTAACCAGGTCTGACCATGCGTAACCAGGTTTGACTATCTACTGATAACTATAGGAAGGAACGTGCTTTTACAGATTTGAATGAGCATTCCATTTATGGCATGGCAGTGATACCTGATCACAGAAACTTGTGAAGTGGCCTCTTTCCTCTCTGTAGCCGAGCGATAACAGGAAAACACTGTGGTTTTGTGATCTGCTTTTGATGCCAATCTATTTTGAACATGAAGTTTAAGTCATCAGTGTGAGGAAAAGTAATGTAGCAATGTTCAAATACTGTTAAAAAGTGGAAGTTTAAGAGAGACAGATAAATTAATAATGACAGAATTACAACAGATACTGTTTTATATATGTTCTATTCAAGAGGAGTGGCTAAAAGAGTGCCCTGCCAGTGTCTATGTAAAGTATCCACATCTTTATAGCTGCCAAACAGTCACAACCAGGGGTGTGGTGTATGTGAGTAAAATAGAGAGATATTGAGAAAGACATGATGAGAATGGGCACAACAGGATTTCCTGCACTCACAGCTGTGTGACTGCCTCCTTCACTACCAGCCAAGAATGAAATCTCCTTTGCCCATCATCTGGAAGTCCTAATGTAGGTCTCCACAGGAAAGGTAAGACTGATAAGACAGACAGACGACCATACCTCGCCCAGGTAAGTGTCACTGAGCCTGTCTGGCAACTTACACAGATATTGTGGCTTGGGCACTTCAGCATGTGCCATCTTCAACTGATTCTGTGCCACTTTTATTTCCAATTTTCATCAGTGTGGGGGAAAACCCACATTAATTATTAGTGTAGTACAGAGGAACTGGAACATGCTTTCTATTCTCTGGGTGGCTGACACAACAATTAGGGCTTGAAAACCAATCAAACCAATCAATTGCGTGAGAAAATTGAGTTTACACAGATTGTGACATTCTGATTTTACACAATTTCTGAGGAAATGGTATTGCTGCGGTGAATGTAAAACTGGTGCAATGTGTTTTTTTGAAAATGTACTGTTCTTAAGAGGTGATTTATTAGTAATGTATCAATTTATGATTTGTCCTGTTTTCTACAATGTTTGTCCTGTTTTCTAAATTGCATCTGTTACAAATGAGTTTTTTTGTTGTTGTTTTTTTAACATAGAGCAACACACTTCACCCTAAGAACATCTCACCACCTATATTCTATTGGAAAGAGATGTCAGCCTCCATGCCCAGGCTCTTCTCAGTCATCTTGCTCCTGAGTATCTCCTCCTATGTGATCCATCGTGTGCTGCTAGCTCAGAGGGAGACAAGCCACCCATATGTCCGCAAGAAGAACATCACCATCCTGCTGTGGCACTGGCCCTTCGGTAGTTCCTACAGCCTGGAGGGGGACGTGTGCAGGGACATGTACAGGATCAGTGGCTGTCATCTCAGTGATGACACTTCCTTGTTCCCCCAGGCTGATGTGGTGGTCTTCCACCACCATGAACTGAAGACAGGCCGCTCCTCTCTGCCTCTCCACCTCCCCCGCCCAGCCTCACAACACTGGCTTTGGCTGTCACTGGAGCCCCCCATCATCAACGGCAACCTGGTGCCTTACAACGGACTCTTCAACTGGACCATGAGCTACCGCCACGACGCAGACATATTCATGCCCTACGGACAGACTGTTCCATTATTAAACAACAACAGCAATTATGTGATCCCTAAGAAGGGAGGTTGTCTGGCAAGCTGGGTAGTCAGCAATTACAAGCCTGACCAGGCCAGGGCTCGAGTCTACCAGAGCCTGAAGCAGCTTATCCCCATAGAAGTCTATGGACACTCGGTCAAGAAACCCCTGACAGAGCAGAGCTTGTTACCCACCATTGGGCGCTGCCACTTCTACTTGGCCTTTGAGAACTCAGTGGCCATGGACTATATCAGCGAGAAACTGTGGAGAAATAGCTACCAGGCAGGGGCGGTCCCCGTGGTGTTGGGCCCCGCTCGGGCTAACTATGAAGCCCTGGTGCCCTCAAGTTCCTTCATCCACGTGGATGACTTCAACAACACTGCAGTACTGGCTACCTTTCTGCAGAAGTTGGCATCAGATAGTGAGGCCTATGAGTCTTACTTTGAGTGGCGCCAGGCTTACAGCATCAAGACCTATACAGACTGGAGAGAGAGGCTTTGTAACGTATGTGTGAATTATGACAGATTGTCAGCGAACAAGGTGTACCATGATTTAGAGAGCTGGGCAAATAGATGAGCAAGATGCTGCTTTTCTGTAACCTATCAGTATTTGTTTTATACTACAAGGCACAGTATGTTCAAATATTTACCATACACAAGGAATGATTTATGTTTTTACATGTACTGTAAACTGACAACTAATACAGATTTGTTTATACGACTTAAAGTATGTGATGGGTGTTTTTTTTCCATTTATACATGCACACCCGCCTCATAAGATTAACAAACTGAAACTGGAAACAAAACACACCACAGAAAAAGGCTTGGCCTGGTTTTGTTCTGTTAAAAAGAGGTGTCAAACTGCCAGTGAAATGCACATTTACATTTGAAATGTACAGTATATGGAAAAAGGAGAAGTAATATAACGTTTAGGTAAATAGATTCCATTCATAAATGAAATACAGTTCAACTACCTCCTATGGGTAATTCCGTAATTCCTATGGGTAATCGTGATTACCGATAGGCTGAAACAATATATTGTGAAAGCTGCCAACCTTGTCATGATAAAGAATAAAAAATCAGAGGGTTGGCAAGGGGAGTCGGACAATAATCCATTAATGTTCAATACTTTCCAATAGAAGAAAATAGGCATGTATTTTATCATAACGGGCACAGCAGTTGTCGAGGATAATCCCTCATACCACCAGTACATCCTCTACAAAATAAGTAGGCCTAGTGTATATTCCCTAAAACATCGACGATACGTCAATCGTCTCCACGCTCTGTGCCAATAACTAATGAAATCATGCAAATGTGCATGTCTTTGATAGGGTATACAATTAAATAGGAGAATATATTACACATTGCTTGGTTTGAGAATACTATTAAACTTCTCCCATCTGTAGTGACTTGAGATTGCAACCCAATTTGGTAATCTTACAGTGTAAGAAAAAAAAGAAAAAGAAAAAAACAGCAGACCATGTTTCATTTAAGATAATATAAATATTTATTTTTCATTTTCCTCTCTGATATGTCTACATGCATGTCAAACAATCCCAGTCGTGGTAAAGGAGGTTGTTCATCTCTCAGGTTGGTGGACGTACCTCTGGTCAAGTTCTGGTTCTCAGTGTAACCAGTGGGTCAGTCTCCATTATAACATCCAAAGCTTCATAATAGCTAGTCTGATCACACCAAGTTAATCTTACCAACAAGCCACATTCATAAGAGAAAGCATGAACACAACAAGGAAACAATGTTTTTTGCATGTCCCAAAACGGATAAATTCTTGAGTTCCTGTCGAGTTCTCCCTCACTCAGTATGGGGGGAAAGAGACACCAGAGAGGTAAAACAGTCTAATAAGAAATAGGTTTGATGTTCAGCGTCTCATCATCTACTCAGGTCACATCAATTGATAGGTCTGTTCCAAGAGCACATCCAACGAATTAACCTCTTTCCCTCTCACTTTGTTCTTGAGGCCCCTGCAAGTAAGCAATCCTTAGTCATGACATTGTCTTCAAAACACGCTTGACAGGATCGAATAGGATCATTGACCTGACCAGTGTTACTGCAGAAACACCTGAATCTGAGCCACACTTTAGTATGGGAGTGTTTGAGAGGTGAGAGTGAGGCCTAGAGGACATGCTGTAGAAGAGTGACTGACAGCAGCTTTCCTGAGAAACAACGACCATAGGCAACTTCTGAACAGATTTCCACACAAAAGGAAAACAGTGGTTCATTTGACACGGCAATCAGAAATATAGAATAAGTGTGTACAAATACATTGGTCAGTGACAGATTGAGCTCTCTTCCTATCTCTCTGTACACATCAGTGGCTATTTACATAACATCATAAACCATGGGGACAAGCCCTGTTAGTCTGATATATATATATATATATATACACACACAATGGGGTCGCTCTGTTTCAGAGTTCTGTAAAGAAGTTTCAAATTCCTTTGAAATCATTCACGTTATTTATATCTCATATACGCAAGTTTACACAAGAAACCTGTAAGAATTAATGCATATTGACTTCCATTTTTCATAACACAGCTTCATCAAGTCATGCATAGAGGGACCATACTGAGGAATACAATGGCTACATAACATACTTTAAAGGATTTACGGTGCTGCATGTGTTTACATTTAGGAAAAATATTAAAATCACATTTTTGTATTTAAAAGTACCAAAACCAAACATAATTTTTTTTTGGTAATGAAGAAAGTCAAAGATGGGTTTATGTCCGATGTATTTACTCTGGCCGATGATTGTATGGACTGTCTCACTATTGCACTGTGCCCCTGTCCGCCCATCAAAGTCCCTAAGCTCCTGGCCCAGTCTTTATCCGCCTGTAGACATCATGCTAAATGGCACTGTGTATATTGTCATTGCCAATACTGTGCATCTCAAGAAAGATGGTTCAATCTGCACAGTGTGGAACTGATACTTCAGACTGAGCCATAGTTGTGTCATCACATTACTGGATGACTGGTATTCATGATGTGGGTAACACAACAAAAAAAAATATGATGTTGAAATTACTGGTTATGTGTCAGATGTCTTTTGCAGGTTCTGGGCTCATGATCACAGACGCCCACATTAAAATCTTTCTTCCTCTACTGAGGTTTCATACTCATTTGCAGACTTCTGAGTGTCGTATCCCTGTGTAGAAGATCGCTCATTTACCAGTCATCATCCACAATAATGTCTATTTGTTCATTTGTTGCTGTGTAAATGTTTGAACGACAGAGACAGGGGATATCAAAAATCAACAAGAGAACAGAAGTAAACAGAAATACATAAAAAGGCATATGTTAGGCCAGTAAGGAAATAGTATGTATGTGAGTTTACTGAAAGTGTGAGATTTTGGTCCCAAATTTCAGTCCAAGCCGAGAGGATATTCAGCCACATGCCGCTCCAAGTGTCCATACTGCCCACTTCTCCTCTTGCTTTTCAAGTCCATCTTCCACACATCCACTAATCACTTCCTCTCTTAACACACCTGTCCTGCCCTATTTAGTGTGTAACATGTGGGACAGTTCAGAGGGTAAGAGAAACCTGATGTGTTGAACCGTTTGTTAGAGTGTGTGTGTGTCTGTGTGTGTGTGTGTGTGTGTGTAACTTGATCTCTTTGTATATAGGATATGTTTTATATGTGCATATCAGAATGTCCAGGGTTACTTGTGGCCCCTCTGAAGATAAAGGGTTGAGTCGTCAAACAAAGGATTCTTCACCTCCATCTCCCCTGTCTGAAGAGAGGAAAAGTGGGTACACAGTTTCAGAAAGTAATAAAAACAATATCTTATGCTGAAGTGTGTGTGTGTGTGTGTGTGTGTTGAGTAGGGAATAAAAGGTCAACAGTGCTAGGTGTGTGTGTGTTGGGTCTGTGCAGTATGTGTACGTGTGTACCAAGTGTCACTCACTGGGGCCAGACCAGGGCACTCGTACACCGTGAAGTCTCCATCCTCGTTCTCCTCATCTGACGTGGCCCCCGAGTCAGGAACCTTGGGCTCATCTCTGTGTCTGCAGAAGAAGCACACATGAAACAGACAGACAGACACAGGCAATACATATCCAGATAAGAACAGACAGTCTAGTCTGTCAGAGAGGAGAAGGTCAACTCACTTCTCCAGGGAGAGCATCTGTTGTTTCTGGTGCTGGTAGTGGTACATCTGGGCACTGTGAGCCAGCTTCTTATCCCCAGGCTGCAGGGCACAGAGGCCATAAGGAGAACGTGGCACTCAACCAAACTCAGCTGGCATGACGTTGACTATATGTGTTTGTGTCGTGTTGCTTTGTCTTGTACTGTCCGTCATCTAATCTATTAGTCATCTATAGTCATCTATACTAAACATTGGTCAGCCAAATTGGTCAAAGACAACTGCTTGTTTGTGTGCAGTGCTGTACTCACCACATTGTTGTCATAGGCATGCGGTCCCATCCCGTAAGCTTGGTAGTCCACCTTCTGTGCAAGACGCACACCCCTCTGCAATCTGAATTGAGAAACCAGCGTTAAGACTGCTGAACTGATATTACTGGACATCTCAAGTCTGAATGATTCAACTGTAGGTCATATCTTCAGGATGAGTCGTTTAAATTCCTGAATTAAACAGCGGATCAAAAATGTGCGCATGCTGTATGGTGTACCCTGCACACTGTACTTTTTAATTGCACATTGTATATCAACCTCTACACGGTACACAGTCAGCACATTATACAGAAAGGAAGGATAGCACATGTTAAACTAAGCATTTTAGGAAAGAGATTGACTGTATGTAAGAATTTTAAGAGTCTGTCGACTCTGCTGAAACGGAAACGGCCAAGGTCAAACTGGCCAAAATATGATTGCAAAGCAAATTCAGTTAGATGGAGTTGACCAAGGTTTGAATCGATTTAATCTGCACTCAACCAACACAAAGGCTGACAAAGAACAACCGAATTCTACATGTAACTGATAAACTGCTACATTTCACTAAAGTGACCCACATTCAGTATAATATCACAGCTAGCAATGACTTGTCAGTTTGGAACAAACCACACAAAGGCCATGATTGAAGCAATCAATGGTTAATGTACTTTAAAAAGGGGCACACTGGGAATCAAACAATAACAACGCGGTCTCTCTGCCACTTTTTTGAGGGATGGGGCTGGAGAAATGTCACCACTCTCAAATTCATAAATAGAGCTATGGATGCCATGACTGACCATCCATGAGATCAAAATGACAGTTTTAACCATGCTTTGTATACAGTGTTTGATTCCAATTGCATTGTTTACAAACAACAGAATAAAACAAGCTTATATGTTGGGTTCTGATAGGGTAAGACTGTTGAGCTAAGTTCATGAGCCACCTAGAAGTCATATTCTTCAAGAACCAATGGCTAAATACATCATTCATTTAAAAAGTCCAAGAATGTACCAATCCCAGATTGCCTCTGTAAGGTACCAACAGACAAAAAGGACACAAGGGTACACTACAATACCTGTAGAAAGGACGTAGAGAGAGAGAGAGAGAGAGAGAGAGGGAGAGTGTCTTACCTGACCCAACAGAGGCCTGCCAAGAGCATGGCCACCGATCCCACCACGGCGAACACACTGGTCATGACTGAAAAGAGACAGAAGCTGAGCATCAGAAGGAGAGAAAGGGACCTCGAGGATAGGGAAGACATTGTTTTAGAACGAGTACGGTGTTGAGCGACTGGAAGACAAGAGAAAAAGGCACCGGGGGAACTTTTATGGAGAAAGGGGATGGAGGGGAGGGAGGAAGAGTCCATACACAAAGCCAAGGACATGAGCGACAGCCTGGAGCACTCCTAATCAATAACGGCCTTCACAAAAGCAACAGGGTGTGGAGAAACTCATTCTCAACACATACTGGTGAAGAACGGTCCCACTTATTCACGATTCCATGGGACGTTTGCCAATAGTGTGGTTGGGGGGGGGGGGGGGGGTCATGGGTTTCCATTCATAACCATTCAAAATATGATTGGTTTGGATGCCGTTCTCTTCAGTTGTTTCGTTATGCTCTGCATGGTTGTTATGTTCTTTTGTGTGCACAGTATTCAGAGAAAACAGTCCTCGTGTAGTTCACCAACTAAGAACACGACAACAAGACCGCGAGATAAGATCAGGTCTGGGGAGGGTAGCTAAGTCTCACTTTGACTCATCTCCATTTTACGATGACGCAGATTCATACGTTCTCTAAATGATTCAACCTGTTCGCCCCTGTTCCATCGACATCAAACAATGCTTTTCCCCCCGCCACATTCAATCAAATACCAAATTCTGTCTACACAGTATGAACCTATGGCAACAATCAACTCCAGATAAACATGACATCAAGCATATAGGGGGTTCAATGAGGTACTAGAGTAACCTACTGAGAAACACGTGATCGTTGGACGGGTAGGGGATGACCTCCGGGCCACCGCTGCGGACGGCCGGGGCGGGGGTCGTCGCGGGAGGGGAGGTCGTGTTGGCGGGAGGGGCTGTAGAGGGGCTGCCGTTGGCGGGGTGATCTGTGGCGGGCCTATGGGTGGGTCTCCGTGGTGCAGGAACCTCCTCCTTGGCTTTGGGGACGTCCTGAGAGGGCGGAGCTGGGAGATGATAAAAAGGGGGGGGGGGGGGGAGGAGGGTCCTTGATGTCATTGATGGTCACTCTACACAGCTCTCTCATTCTGGGGTTCTTATAAATGCAGTTATCAAAAGCTACTTCAGTGAGCCAGAATGCTGGTGATGGGGATGGGGATGAGGGTCTGTGTGTCCTCTCTCACCTGAGTGTTTGGGCCCAGAGGACCCTGACTCCAGCTTCTGCTCGCTGATAATGGTGGAGAGGAAATCAATCTCTTCATCCAATTCAGGAAAAGTCATCACTTTACCTGTGAAGAGGAGGAAGAAGACATTTGTCATTCATATTTTCTATGATTATGCACTGAGGCGTGTGTGTGTTTGTGTGCACATGTGTGTGTGTGTGTGTGAAAGAAAGAATGCGAGCAAGAGAGTGAGAGAGCAAGAGGGAAAGATAGAGTGAATGAGAAAATAGGAGTCTACCACCCTGACGAGGACCCTAAGTTTACCAGCTAACTGACAACTGGTCTCTACTGCCCCCATGTGGTAAGCGTGAACCAATACACCCCATTAAAACGACTGGTAAATGACTGTTAGATTTAGCATTCTAGATCATAATCATCAGGTACTAGAGCCCAGAGCAAACACATATACTATGACAGTATCAGCTTGTATTTGCAGAGAGAGACGACGCACAGTATGTTTGGATTGGATGGGTGCTGCCACCCGTCATCAAAGGGTTCCCGTGTCAACGGTAACGAGGCTTGACTCATTCGCTTGGTCTCTCAGAGTACGTGGCGTAGTGACAGCAGGTGATTACCGTATTTGGAGAGGTGTTGTACAACGACGCAGGGAGTGTTTGATGTAGTGAGCGTGGAAGGGAGAGTCAGTCTGCTGGATGGCGCGGTGCTGCTGCTGCTGCTGATGATGATGATGATGATGATGATGATGCAGTGTTTGGGTAATGCATTTGCATGTGTGCTTGAGAGAGAGTAGAGCCAGTGGCTGCGTGGTGCTGGGTGTCAGACAGGCTCCGTGTTCGCTGGGGGCCGGCGTCTCTGACGGAGTCAACGCGAGGCGCTCTGCATGTGAGCGCAAAGCGGCGGAGTGAAAGTGGTGCAGTGGGTGTGAGTGAGTGTGTGTGTGTGTGCGTGTACGTGTGCGTACAGCATGTATTAGTGAGAGTGGGTGAATGAGTGTGATGCAGTGTGTTCGTGGTGTGTGTGTGTGTGTGTGTGTGTGTGTGTGTGTGTGTGTGTGTGTGTGTGTGTGTGTGTGTGTGTGTGTGTGTGCGTGCGTGCATGCGTGCAGCATGTATTAGTGAGAGTGGGTGAAGGAGTGTGGTGCAGTGTGTGGGTGGATGGGTCAGCGTCTGTCATGCAGTGCTGCTCTGAGCGTGTGGGTGGAGGGCAATGAGAAGGGAGAGAGCCAGAGAGAGGGTGAAAGAGAGGGGGGGGGGGGGGGGGGGGGGGGCGACGACGACGACGACTGCTGCTCCCTCAGATTCATGAATGAAAACCGTCACCAGGGCAACAGAGAGAGGAGCCAAGAGAGGGGAGAAATCCGATTAAATACGTGACGTGGCTGAGAGAAAAAAAAAAAAAAAAAAAACAACCCTCAAATCCCCGACCGAAGAACCGCTTCTGAAAGGTGCATTCAAGTAGGGCGTTAGTTGTCTGATGCCATTAACATTTGGAATTGTTGACCGTCTGTGTCATACATCACTCCCGGCCTTTAAACCACACCACAAGTGCTAGTGCCTGACATAGAGGTCAGCAGAGTGCCAAGATATAATCCAGATGGATTGGCATGTGGCTCCTATCTCTAAATAATATATAAGTATAGATCTGCTGCGTGCCGTGTAATCAATCCCTTCAATCTAGAGAGCAATGGAACTACGCCGACCCTGACAGTGACTCCAATTATCTCAAGCAAAAAAAACCCTGAAATGTCTAGAATAACAATACCCTTTTTCAGAGATGAAAATCATTCAGTAGGGGCTATCTAGCAGCTCAGGAAATGTCGGTTAAAGCGGTGGAAAAGACTGTGTTGTCATTTTCCCGTTCAAGCACATCCTTTGCCCATCCCTCTCTGAAACGAATTACATTTATAAAAAAAAAAAAAAAAAAAAAACAACAGTCAACCAATGGGAGTATTGGGGTGTGATGTCACTAGGAGCCAAGACAGAACATGCAGGTGCGGGGATGTTGTTTTGAGCAGAGGACACTATGTTTATGTAGAGGGAGAGAAAGAGAGACAGAGAGAGAGAGAGGGAGAGAGAGATAGGAGGATGAAGTGAGGCCGTGACCTTGCTATGGCACTGGGAGCAACACAAAAACAGACCTAGAGATCCAAAAATAACATCCTTTAAAAAAACAGTACTAAACCAAATGTTATCACCTATATCTCACACTAACACCTACTGTGTCACTCTGAACAGTGACTCTGAATGGGGGGGGGGGGGGGGGGGGGGGGGGCATGTGCCTGAGCTGCATGTGGCTGCAGAGAGATGGAGGAAGGGAGGATGGAAGGAGAAAGAGAGCTAGAGAGAGAGTGAGGGATAATAGATGAGGGAGAGAGGGATAATGGACATTAGGGAAAATGGGTCAATTTGAAATGCACCGGGCTCAGTCGAGTGTGGTTATACCTGCAAATCCCGGTCAAGAGCTGCTAAAGATTTTCTGACTGTACTGCAGCCGTGTGACAGATACTCAAAGTCCTCTCATGATCATGGAGTTGAAACGGTTGGTAAAAGGATGATCCACATCACATTGGCAGCAGTGACGGCCATACAAGAGACAAAGCCTTTCCAACAGGGCATTACATTTACTCACTGTACTCGCTCATGGAATGGCAGCGGTACCAAGTATCACTAAACACACTCAGGAGGGAAAGGAGGAGGAAAAATAGGGTGAGGAAGAGGAGAGCAAGAGAAACATTTGTGATAAAAAAAAATAAAAAAGAAGGGAGGTGGAGGAGTATGAAAACGGTGGATGACCGTTCCTGGGTTCTCTTGTTTGTAGTGGGCTGCTAGAGTGCCAGCCAGACCAGAGGAGCCAGCTTGGCAGAGGCTTTACGCTTTATCATTCTTAACCGTGAGACAGGGAGAGAGAGAGAGAGGGAGGGAGGGAGGGAGGGAGGGACACTCTCTTAAAGCCGTCCTGACTGGCTGATGAGTCAGAGCTGACTGTCTGAATGGGGGCTAATACACAGGCAGGACTCTCCTCAGCACTTTATCTAACAGAGATATATCTCACACACTCACGGCAGGTGAAATGAGCACTATTCTAAACCTACAGCATGCCGTTATCCCTCATTTGAATTTAGTTAGGGATTCGAAATAACATTAAACAAAATGGAACCCGTGCAAAACGACTATAGCAGATGGTAGATTCCGTCTTTTCTACCGTGTGACTTTAACGGCGTGTCCTCTTCACCGTTTAAGAGGAAAAACTGGGGAACGATAACCTAAAATACAAGATATCTTAAAGGTTGCGGTGCCAATGATGCTGTATCGGAGGCACGATTATCAAACTCTCCCTTTCTCATTTGGACCTAAGCCACGAGGGCATGCTTTTCTACAGCTTCCACGGTCTCTAAACAACTGTTCCTTTCCTTTGTCATGAGCCAGCGGCTCTCAGGGCCCCTAATGATGCACCACCTACGCCTGGTTCATTAACACTTATTAGGAGCAGCAAACGAGCAAAGCTGGGATGGGAGCGACTTACACAATCTGTTATCTGGCCACAGTTTCATATCCCTAACGATGAAACAGATGTAAAGAGGCAGTGAAACTGGAGTGTGATGCTGGTCTTTTAGGGGGGTGGGGGGGAGGTTGACTCACCAACATGGGGGGCGTGCCTCCTCTTCACCACACATCTGCCGTGGGAGGTCTCCACCAGGAGGTTGAGGCAGGGCCCGCAGTGAGAGGTGCCCGGCTGGCAGAAGTGACGCCCCGCCCGGGCGCAGTCCAGACTCCGCGGGCATAACCGAGCACCTGTATGGAGACAAGACAAGACAAGACAAACACACAACATTAAATGTTAGCGTCCCAATTTCAAAACACACCCCACAGCTTTTAATTCCAAGTACCCCTATACCACCAGAGTGTAGGAGATGAACTGTTAGGGCCTTTGAAACAAATTGAAAAAAAAAGGAGAAAATAGCATAGCATATCAAAAGTAAGAAAGTGGAACAATGGAAGTGAGAGTGAAAAAGAGAAGAGGAGAAAACATGAAGTGTATAATTAGCAGCACGACTACATCTCCATCATCATCTACATCTGCCACCGCCCTGCAGCCAATCGAGAGACGGCAACGTACGTGCGTCATTTAAATAAAGTTTGATTCGAATTTCATTTAAAAGTGCCGCCGTTCTACTAAAGGAGTATAGTCTCAGTTTAGAATATCTATACGACGCTGACATCCTTCTCCCTACCCCCTTATGCAAATCACACATCAATGTCAATTCACTGTGCACCGGTTCCACCCGGTTCCACCCGGTGCAGCTGATCAAGTCCTAGAAACAACCTCTAATAAAGTTCCTAGTGTGTGATCTGTTCTGAAGGTTAGGTAAGACGCCACTGCTGCGTTCTCGCCGAGGCGCCCCTCCGGCTCCCGAATGTTTTACTGTGACGTTAACCGATGACTCCTGGAAGCCACGGCCTGCGTCTTGGCTGTGTTGTTGATATTGTTTTGGTGCTGGTGTCACGGCCTGCCTGTCTGTTGTGATATATGGCGGTGTGCAGCCGGGTGACAGAGCGACTCTCCGGGGAGCCTTCTGGGTCAGCAGGTGGGTGCAGGGATAAGGGAGCAGACAAGGTGCTCAGGTCCTTTGAGATATATATATATATATATATATAATAGCCCTCACTGAGAGAAAAACAATGAGTCAGGCTGCCTATGCCTAAGGCTCCTACAGGGTTGTATGTTCGGTGTCATGCTGGGTCAGCTGACGGGTTCTCAGTGTTAAACACCTCAATGCCTCCTGAAAAGAATCTTTCTCTTTGGGTGAGGCCTCAGCTCCGAGGACTGTTCTAGCAACTGCCTCGACTGCCAAGGCTCTGTAAGCATTCAATGGGACTGCGGGAAAGCAAATAATTAAAAAGTCAGCCATCAATATTAACCCCTATGACTTTCTCTTCTGAATTGCTCACTGCTCCGCGACTGAAACCTAGGGCTCTCCGGTTGCCATAACGACTGCCATGGCAACTGAGACAGCGTGACATCATCAGGTGTGAGTCACTGTGTGGATGCCAGAAGCTGAAGCTGAAGATGGGGGGGGGAGGGGGGTGGGTGGGGGATGGGGGGGGGGGTCTCTCTATTTGTGTTATCAAAATAGGCAAGCAGGGGACAAATGAGGAAGGACAAAGGCAAAGGGGACTGGAAAAAGTAGCATTCATCTATCATTTTAAGAATGTCCTTGTCTACTCCTGATAAGGGTTATTAACAACTCATAGCTCTCAAGAGCTGCACAGCAGACTACTGTAAAAAATTAAATAAAAGATAGCCCTACTGAAAATACTAATGGAACATAATGCACAACATTCATTCTCCCTAATTCTCACTAAAAACTACTGGGTTTTTTTCCATTTGATAAATCAGGTCCTTCTATTGGACATGGCAGAGAGCAGACCCACTCTCAACCTCATTTAGCAGCATGTCATAATGACCGGATCTCATTTTCACAGAGAACAGCCACTGCAGTCTCAGCTAGGCCCTGTGCATCGCCAGACTTGTTTGTTTGTTGAGGGGAAACAAGAAGAAAGAACAAGGATTAGGACTAATACTCTCAGCATGGATCACGTATGGTTGGTTAAGCAGGTTTCTGTAACAGCAAAACCACAGTGGGACCCATTAGAACCCGTAGGCCTATCCTACAAAGTAAACATATGATACAAGTGCTCACATATACAATGGGAACATACTGGCGAGCAGTTTACAAAAGGACAAATAGGCTGCTGAATGTGAATGGCCACATACAGTGCAGCACAGTGTAATGCATTACAACTTGATGGTCTTCTTGTAGAAGCAGCCTCCAGCTGCTTTGTGCCAACCACGGAGCTCTACAATTTAAGTGAAGCAGACTTTCGATCTCCATTCTCTATCTGTAGTGTCATAAATTCACAACTCGAGCATATAACCAAATGCTCTGTAGCAGGGGAGGCTGGTGGAGGTAGAAATCAGAGGACGGGCTCATTGTAATGCATGCAATGGAATGAGGAATGATATCAAATGTGTGTTCGATACCATTCCTCATTCGGTTCCATGCATTACAAATGAGCCTGTCCTCCGATTTCTACTTCCACCAGCCTCCCCTGCTCTGTAGGTATACTTGGAGGTTGCCTGGTCTATCTGTACAGCAGGCTACCAGCAGCAAATCTATGCAAAGCTTGACTACCAAATGGCTGAGAGATTGAATGCATTAGTACAACATATCCAACTGTTCCGAACCCACGACAGATTAGACTGCTTTGTGTGGGTTTGAGGTAGTGTTTTACGCCTGTGAGCTGACTGCCAAAGTCAATTACATTTCAAACTGCAGTTGCAATTGGAATAGAAAAATGCCAATCATTGCCTGAGGACCCTCCAGCGAATTCATAAACGGAACATTGAATTGACTTTCCATTAAATGAATTTGATTGCTCTGGGATTATCGAAGCAATTTGGAAATGGAACAGTAGGCCACAGTTTCAAAATCGGTGACGAATGTATGCTTTAGTTCTGTCTGTTCCACTACTCACTCGCTCAATCAAATCTATCAATCTAGAACAGTCAAGAAACATTCCCACAGAGACCAGGCGGCTCACTTCCCCTCCCAAACCAGAGTCTCTCGGCAAACCTCCTCTGTCCAGGTGTTTGAACAAAGGAACGTGAAGGAGAGCCTGAAAGACTCAATGTTCTCCCTCTCTCCTCTGAGCTGTTCCTCTCCTTCACACCATCTCTTGGCTGTGGTAATAGACACCTCTCCCATGGCTCTGCTGTCGGTACATGTTCAAATGCCCTTTCTCTCTCCCAGCTCACCAGAGCCTCTCTCTCTCTCTCTTTCCTGTCTCCTATCCTGTCTCCTCGCTTCTTAGTTCTTCCATGCTGTATTTTATGACCTGACCCCCCCCCCCCCCTTTATGTCTACTACAATTTTCTATAACAGGGTCAATTTCTGAATAAACTTGTACCTGGACTTATATCTAAATCAATCTTCCCTCCTCTTGACTGAGTCTGTCCTTCTGACTCAGAACGAAGGATGGCGAGGAGATCATCTCATCTCAGACTTTATTGTTTCCGTGTGTGAAAGGAGAGACCGTACCTTATTTAGCTTGACAAAAGAGTTTCCACAGCGGCTATTTCAGATTTCTATCATAAAGGCGTGCTCGTATCCTGTGAAAGTAATTCAATCCACATATTTCAATTCAAGGTTGAGAGACCATTTCTAATAATACACGGGCACCGAAATAGAAGCCTCATTGGAGTAGCTGTCACACAAATTGATTCTATTTGAGTCGGTCTCATCTTTTACTTTATTTCTTCCTTTATTTACTTCATTAGGTAGTGGTTCAGAGTCCAAATCATTCACTACTAGTCTCATTCTACAGTAGTACACACCAATGCTGCAACGCGTGAATGTGAATAAACACTTCATCTTCATCAGTTAATCCTATGTCCCAGTACCGTGACGGATATGGAATCATTTGTTTCATTACACAAACAATTGAGGATATCAAATTGATCCATTACCTTATTTGCACAGGGAACGCTCTCTGCAATCTGGACACACTGAAGACACTTAGTGAAATGTATTTGTTATTACTTTCAGCCAGGTGTGAGGGTTTTTTTTCCATTTCTCTCCTCTCCTGAGGCAGACTGACATTCAGAACAGGATTACCTAAGGACATCAAAATCTCCACCTTGCATATTGTGTATTGAGATGTTGGTTTGACTTATGTAGCAGAGCTGACATTTCATGATTAAGCAGGGAAATGCCAGACACATGAGGGGGTATATTTGTTACAGAGCACTCTCCGAGGGGCCCACATGCCCTTTCAAAGTTCACATGGGGCAAACACATTATCTCAGGTGAGCGGATGGATACGTTCTAGTGGACAGAGCTGTGAGAATTGCGACATTATACATGAAAATATGTTGAATGTTGGATGTGGATTATGGAATGGACAGATGAGTCATGACTCAAATCATTAACTATCTGGAAAATAGCACCAGAAGTTCCAGACCTACAGTATCCTAATCTAGAGACGTCCTGTCTGCAACGAGGGGCAGAATGGTCAACATCAATATTTCAGGGCTTTAAAGCTGAGCTGACCCAAGCTAACACACTGAAAAAACCCCAACATCTGGCCATACTGTAATGCTTGAGAGCGTTTGCCGCTGGGGACATACAGCATGTCACTGTCAGGCTATTTCCTTTCAAGATAAACAGGCGAACATTGGTGGAGAGGCATGTTCAGACAAGACATTGCTCTTCTTCTGCAAAAAGGCAATCAAAAATGTGACAATATGCAATACAAATGTGACAGAATGATTACATGGAGAGGTATGAGTCATAAAGGGTGTGTATTGTTACTGTGTGTGAGAGGGTTGCAGATGGGGGTTCAGAGGAGGAGAAAGAGCTCAAAGGATGACACAATGTCACAGCGGCAGCACTGAATCTTTTAGTATTGCCCATAACAATCAATACAATGGGTAAGAAGAGCCCAAGAGGGCTGTAAGTACGGCCACCAGAGTGCTGGAGATTACTGGAGATTACCCATTTGCATCTCGCTTCATATATGAGTGGCAGGTGCAACCTTTTCTTCCAAATTGCACTTCCCTAATGTATTGTGTCCTGCTATCAACAGAAGCCTAATGTACCACTGAGAGAGGCCTTCAGCTTGCTTCATAACCATATGGTGTCACTGGCCACAACCAGAATAGCCAACATAATGAAAATAGGCTCATATTCAATCTAATTATTGATGTACATTATCATATTACAGGAGACAGGCAATAAATGCTATTGTATCATACTGTGTGGACAAAAAGACCCTTTCTTATGAGTTGTATGGGAATAGCACTTCTGTAAAAGGGAGCCATCATTCCAGATAACAGTGAACAGCATTTGGGAGAGAAACAATTAGCCTAGATGAGAGAAAGAAGCGGAGAACCTCTTTGGCAGTGAAGGGCATCTACAGTGCTTTCGGAAAGTATTCAGACCCCGTCACTTTTTCCATCTTTTGTTGTGTTATAGACTCAATTTAAAAGTGATTAAATTAAAAGAGTTTGCCATCAATCCACACACAATACCCCAGGACAAAGCGAAAACACTATAAAAAAAAAAGATATTAATTCCAAAATTACATGAACTATTATCCTTGCATTAAGATGGACTCAATTCAACTTACTGAGTGATTTGTTGATGGCATTTTTGCATTTTAGCTCATTTTTGTCATAGCAAAGGGTCTGAATACTTATGTACATGAGGTATTTCTGTATTTCATATTTTAATAAATTTACAGAAATTTCAAAAAATGTGTTTTCGCTTTGTCATTCTGGCAATCAATCATTGTGTGTGGATTGATGGCAAATTCTTTTAATTTAATCCATTTTAAATTGAGTCTATAACACAACCAAATGTGGAAAAGGTGATGGGGGGGGGGTCTGAATACTTTCCGAAGGCACTGTACCTGTTGACATTCCTCAGACAGGCGGGCAGATGGAGAAACAGGTTGTCAGACACACAGACGGACAAACAGACGAAGCCTGTCATGTTTTGCGATTACTGCCACTACCCCTCAGTACCCTAAACTACGAGGGCTTAATGTCTAAATGTCTGGCAGCGGCTTACAGCCGACCTCTCAGCCACAGCCTAGGGACGATCATCCCTATTAGGTGCGGCAGGATCCAGCATGTGGAGACGTGCACGTGCCACAGATAGCACACCTAGACACGCAATCCAGAAGCGCACGAGAGCAGCTCAGCTGGCCCTCAGGAGGAAGAGGACACTGATGGAGAGAGAGGCTGCAGTGAATCATGCTGGCCCTCCCAGTACCGTTGCACACGGCCATCAGCAGAAAGCATCAGCAGAAAGCCCAAATACCACACTGACACATTGTCAGTCTAATCCTGTAGAGAACGCTACTTAAAGTACTTCAGGGTAGAACAGACCAGTTTTTTGGAATCACTGAATGGGCTTCTTCTTTTCTTTTTTGTTTCTTTTTTATTTAGTGACACAATACGATCGGAAAGCCATTAAAAACGGCAGGGTTCGTCTATTGACATTTCCACTCACTTTCTCACAAAACAGTACCTGGAAAAACGTCTATATATAGTAAGACTGTGGCCTGTTAAGCTAGAGTCCAGTTCTAGTTGAAGATATTACAGTAATGCACAAACCTCAAAACTAAATGCGAGGGTGAAACTTGGGAGCGGTGACATGAAGCGACCACATTCTTTTTACTTTCTCTCTCTGTCTCTTTTCTCTCTCTGAATTGCATCGTGTATGAAATGTGCTGTATAAATAAAGTTGGATTTGATTTGAGTCTGATTAGATGCTAAAACATCAGCTTTGAGCAACAGGCCCCACAGTTATGCCCGATACAGTAGCATCTAATAAAGCTTGGCAGCTAACCTTTTCCTTCCACCCCCCCATTCCCACTCCTCCCTCTCGGGGCAGCAATACAACATCCTCGACATCTCCAATGCGACAAAACAATCAATACAGCCGCTCATGGTTGTATGAGCTTTTTCCCTTCAAAGACCAAAACTTTCTCTCAAAGCCGAGGCAATACCTCAATTCTCCAAAGTATGATTGAAGGCTCTAAAATGTATGCTTCTCCAAGTGGATTTATGAAGTATCTCTCACATAGCAAGCCATTATTGTCCTCCAACAGACAGAAGACACTTCTAAAATAAACATCTAACCTGCATGTCAATAGTGAGTGTACCTAGCACAAAGTCAGAGCTCCTTTATGCTTTACCTGAATTGGCAGCACAGGGATTGAAGGCTAAGCCTACCTTTTGTATTTTTATCTGGCACACTGATTAAGTTGTGGCACATGGAGAAAACTGCTCAACAGCCTGTTTATGTTCTTCTCTAGAACATATACCATATGCTTTGGGTTAGTCTGTCAGTGCTAGTCCAGCAGATATAATTTAGGAGCAGAGAACTACTGTAGGCTTTCCTCCACGGTCCTAATCAGGTTATCTGCTTACAGCTTTAACCTGCCTACTCATCCATAGCATAGTCCAAGTAAGAGATCTCTCAGAGCACTCCCACACACAGACACAAACCTCTGCTGTGCTGCCTGTGCTTAGGAGCTCACATCAGGAAGTCGTTGTTGCCCTTCAAACAGGGTACCTTAACACCCAGATCAGTTCCATGGTTTTGCCATTACTCTCTGAAATCCACATACACACACACACACACACACACACACACACACACACACACACACACACACACACACACACACACACACACACACACACACACACACACACACACAGACACACACACAGACACAGACACAGACACACAGACACACAGACACACAGACACACTGCAGTCAGCTCTTTTCATATCACAGATGGTATCACCACTCTTGCTTCATGGCAGGGATGAAAATAATTAATCAAGGTGGGTGAGAAGCAGTGATAACAACAGCACTCCAATAAACCAGACTAATTGGACCCACAAAAGGTTCTGGAGATTGGAGAGATAGTGTTTTTCAACGGATAAAGGGAGTTTGGAGTGAAAGCTGGGAGCACAGCATGTTCTCATCCACTGGAGAGTGAGATCATCATTTCTCTCTGTGTTTGTGCATAAAGTACTGTATTAAATTACCTCGATAAAACATGCTCCAGCTGCCATCGTGGTAGGTAGTGAAATTGCATAGGTTATCATTTCGTAAGAAAACAACAAAGAGCAAGAGCACACAACTTGGCAGGTGGTAGCAGAATGTGCACAGAGCTGCATTCACCATGATACCCCGTCACAGTGAGTGTATCTATTTTTGTGTTCGTCTTGAAATGCATACAGCTCTAATGTGTGACATTCACCACATCCTTACCAAGGCACAGCAGAACTGCACTGGAGTGGCTTCTGACAGGGGGAATGTGTCAGAGTACGGGCTGCTGATAACCAGTTTTAGTGTGTGTGTGTGTGTGTGTGTATGTGCATATATATGTGTGTGCGTGTGTGTGTGTGTGTGTGCGCGTGTCCAAGGAACTAGGTCTACCATCGGGTCGCCCTCCATCTAGGTCGATATGCATTGACTCTGTGTAATGTCTTTTGCTTGAAGTCTAATGTGTTGTAACTTAGTGTCTACATCAGTATTCAGCCCTCAAGCCCTCTCTCATACGGTTCGGTCAGCAGTTAGCCTTCATATATCTGTGTCCAGACAACACAGTCGAGAAACTTGACCTACGTCACGGCTTATCAGATCACCCCGAGCCAGATGCCTCACTGTGCCCTGTGAATGTACGTCACTAGTTCAATTACACCTCTGCTCAGCTCTGGGCTCTGGCCTACATGTATGTCTCATCTACTCTATATCAAATGCATAAAGGACTACTCTTAACTTTGATGTTCATTGTGAAATCACAATATAAGCTTGAGGATAAGAGAGATGATGCATAGGATCAAATAATGTCTTCAAAATAGGGGGAGGGAGGGAGGGACCAACACTATCAATCATTATCCAACATAAAGACATTTTAAAGATTAAGACACATATTATGAGCATATACAAGTGTTATATTTAGCACATTAAGTAGTTAAAGGCTCTCAACAATTCTTAAAACCTGATAATCAAATAATGATCCAAATTTGTAAACATCTCAGGAGGACAAAAAAACAAAAACCTCAGAATAATGGTAGGTGCTCTGAGGTCGCTGCACAAACACATGGCACAATAACATTGAGTTTGCAACTTCAGTGTACACCCGCTCCAACTATTTATGATAAACAATCAGAAACTATTTTATTTACAATATCACACACATCCAATTATGTGTCACATCATCCTAGAGGGGCGTTTAAATAGCCTACATGAGTATGTTTACATTGACAACATATGGCATCATCAGCATTCACTTTCAGAATAAATTGCGCTGCATTATCATTCAAAACAGCTGTCCTTACCTGACAAACAGTTGCTCAAAGCAACGAGTGTTGCAAGGAGAGCAACCTGGGTGAGAAGCGAGGCCCGCGGTCGGTGGTCGACCCCTCTGCACGGGGATTGCATGCTGCGAAGCGCTTCTACGACTGATAAGACGGAGATGGGGAGACGGGGTTGGTCATTCCCCCTATCCCCTCGACTAGCTAATAACCTCAGGAAAATCGCTCTGCTTTTCAAATAAGTAGTCAAAATGCGGAGCTGCTGACAGAGTAATGATGACGCTCAGTGGCCGGTATCATAAGACTGGCTTCTGAAGCTGTCCTCAGTGTTTTGCGCAGGATCTCATTGTGAGCGCTTCACGGGTGATGCTGGAATTAAATCGAGGTCTACTGCTGTCTGTGAGAGAGGGACGTACACGATGTCGTCACGACGCTCTCCTCGTGTTGACGCTCAGCCGCAAAAAGCAGCTGCCAGCAGGTGTATTTTGATAGACATAATGGGTCGTGTAAAAACATCCATATGAGAGTACAGCACACTGATGAGTAATACGCCTAGAGTACATGACAACTATGCTACATAATATCAGAAAACAGTGAATCAAATGTTCTGTATGATATCGCTGCTGCATATATTTTGCAATTGTGATTCGACAGTACATATTGGAGAACAATATGCCTTTGTACAATAATTTAATCTGCTCTGTTATTTGGTTCATAACCAGTGTTGGAATAGTGTGATGGTCATGTAGGATTACAGGAGGAGAGTTCAAGTCAAGTGAAGGAGAAAAGGTGGAGGTAATTGACTGTATGATGGTAGGATAGACATGGGATTATAATATTGCAGGACATGAAAGTGATGCCATAAAAACAATTGTTCTGTACTGTGAAGTGTAAGTATATTCAGACATAATGACCGATGATCAACTGGTGTGGTAAAACGTCTGGTGAGCTACCTTATTAAACATAATTCTAGTAGTATTATAATCTGTTCACATGTGGAAGTACTGTGTAGGCTTTATATTCCCCACATGGCCAAACCAATCATTGCTCAATTCTACAGTGGCCTATGTGAACCAAAGGAAGATCATGGAGACGAATATATTTAATCGATAATGATTTATTATCAATAATAGTACATTGTATTACATTGAGTAAAATAAATCTAAAAGTACACTCATCAAAAAGACAGGGAGACAGGGACACACAATGCAGAGTGCAATAGATAATAAATATAAAAAAAAAAAAATGGGACAACATTATCATTTTATATTAATGAAGGCACTGGTGAAAACAATGCCTGTAAAATTACTGTATTGTAGTGAAAAGGGCCACAAGTGTATGAACCTATCAAAGCATTTACATAATATACATACGCTTTCTCTGTTGGGGATAACTCAGCATCAAAGCAGAGGTATTCCCATTGATCTACAAGAAATTGTCAAATATCAAGGATGAAATATCATACAGCAAAGACAACTCCCATTATTTGGATGTAATATTTAGCCTTCGTTTACAAGGGAAATAGAGCAATTTGCACATCATGATGAATGATGGACTGTCATTTCAATTTCATGGAGAAAAAAAAAAGTACTTTGAGTCAGAGGATTTCTAGTGTGTCTGAAGGCCACTGTTATACTCTGCGATGGAATTTCTTAGGTCACCAAGAATTAGCAACATGGTAAATCCTAGACAACTTTCCCCCAAATTAATCATTTCAATAAATATAACACTATTGACAATTGGAATGTATGATTAACAATAAGAAATAGTGTGCTTAATTTTAAATGTCTGAATTTTGTAGAAAATTAAATCACAAATAAGACAAGACAAATAGAGAAATTGTTCAAAGTAAACTGCAGAAAAACAAGCGGCACATAGAAACAAGCAACACTAACCCTAACCCAAAGATGACAACGAGGACATACATATTCTATGAACTCATGCTCTCCATTCAGCCATGGCTAGCTATTAGCTTTGCTAACTTTGCTGGGGTCCACACACTAAATGCAATGGAACACAAAGTGGGTCAGTCACACACTTGACAGCATTGTGGAGGAAGCCAACTCAGTACAGGCTACAGTAGTGGGTGGACTCTTGATCAAAATCAATTATATCAAAACATATTCCACGGGAAAAAAAGTGGGGTGCGGCGTCAAAATCTTACTTCATATTTACAAAACTCCGTATGGAGACTGCTGCGTCTCTTCTTTGTGCTCGCTTCCCCACCTAGTGAATACATGGTCAAATAAAGAACAAGGTGCATGGACTTCCCCTTGAGTGGATGGGATGGAATGCAATGCAAATGCTAATCTATCCTATGAATGTGGAATGCGGACAAATGCGTTATTCGTCCTAGAAAGCATGAAACAAAAACAATAGATTGTGATATTCCAATTGCACCTGAGCCCCGCTCGGTCATGATATTGGTCGTAACGCATCATATTGGTGCAAGTAAGTGTGTGTTATTGCGTAATTATTTGAGGACCAAAACTATGTTGCAGACTGAAGTGAAAGGCTGATCAACAAACTAACTGCCAACGATGAAATTGTCTGAGTGAAATTTTATGTTCTCATTTGGGTTAATGGCTTAATTCTCACTGGCTTCTCCCTTTCCTGAGTCTTTCTCTCCAGTTTCAGAGTCATTAGGGTGAGCGGATCCCTCCTGGCTCACAGTCACTGCTTCTGCCCCCTTCTGAGGGGCTACCTCTCCTGCCTGCAGGCCCTCTGAGCTGGGGGCGGCGAGAGCCAGAGCCTCGTCCCTCTCTACGGCCACACTGGTGGGCGACTGGAAGCCACTGTCATCGTGGGGAGGGGGAGGGGAGTCCACCGTGGGCTGGTCCAAGTCTGGAATGACATCTGAAGTGCTCTCGGACTCCACTGATACCGGGGTGGGGTCTTGCTCTGTGCCCAGAGCTGTGGGTGTGGGGGTCTGCTCCTGTGTTGCAGGTGTTGTTACCTCAACCTGGGCTGTGGGTGTTGGGGTCTCCTCTGGTTTTGCTACTTCAACCAGGGCTGGGGCTGTGGGTGTGGGGGTCTTCTCCTGTGTTGCAGGTATTGTTACCTCAACCTGGGCTGTGGGTGTTGGGGTCTCCTCTTGGGTTGCTCCCTCAACCTGAGCTGTGGGTGTTGGGGTCTCCTCTGGTTTTGCTACTTCAACCAGGGCTGGGGCTGTGGGTGTGGGGGTCTTCTCCTGTGTTGCAGGTATTGTTACCTCAACCTGGGCTGTGGGTGTTGGGGTCTCCTCTTGGGTTGCTCCCTCAACCTGAGCTGTGGGTGTTGGGGTCTCCTCTGGTTTTGCTACTTCAACCAGGGCTGGGGCTGTGGGTGTGGGGGTCTTCTCCTGTGTTGCAGGTATTGTTACCTCAACCTGGGCTGTGGGTGTTGGGGTCTCCTCTTGGGTTGCTCCCTCAACCAGGGCTGGGGCTGTTAGTGTTGGGGTCTCCTCTGGTTGTGCAGGTGTTGCTACTTCAACCAGGGCTGGGGCTGTGGATGTGGGGGTCTCCTCTGGTTGTGCAGGTGTTGCTACTTCAACTAGGGCTGGGGCTGTGGATGTGGGGGTCTCCTCTGGTTGTGCAGGTGTTGCTACTTCAACCAGGGCTGGGGCTGTGGATGTGGGGGTCTCCTCTGGTTGTGCAGGTGTTGCTACTTCAACTAGGGCTGGGGCTGTGGATGTGGGGGTCTCCTCTGGTTGTGCAGGTGTTGCTACTTCAACCAGGGCTGGGGCTGTGAGGGTCTCCTCTGGTGTTTCAGGTGTTGCTACTTCAACCAGGGCAGGGGCCGTGGGTGTGGGGGTCTCCTCCTGGGTTGCAGGGGTTGCTGCCTCCACCACCGCTAGGGCTGAAGGTGAAGGTGCGGTCACTTCCTGGGTTGAGGGTGCGACTTCTGCCTCCTCTTGTGCGCCACCCTCTGTGACTTGTTCGCTGTCCTCCCCTTGCACAGCGTTCTCAATCTCCTGAATGGCGCTCTCAATGGCTAACACGCTTTCAGGGTCCTGCAGGGGCTCCTCTGTAGGTTTCTTACTCTCAGCTTCCTGGGGCCTGTCCTCTGAGGGGGAGGCGTTGCTCTGAATCTCAGGGACCTCACTCAGGATGGCTGGCTCATCTTCTCTCAGGACAGCCCCGTTGGTTAGGGCAGGAGGGGGGTTCTCCGGAGAGTCTGCCTTGAGACTGGTTCCATTCTGGTGGCGCAGGCTGTCTGGGGACGTTGAGACATCTGTGTCCTGGTCCTGTCCCTCCTCCTCAGGGATCCCGTCTTCCCCAGGCACCTCCAGACACGACTCATTGAGCAGGACAGGAGACCCATCCACCTGGATCATGGAGACCACCTGCTTCATCCTGCGTCTCTTCTGGGACTCCCCGCCATCCTCCTCCTCTCCGTCCCCCTCTTCCTGTCCCCCGTACTCCCCTGCCCAGTCGATGGAGGGGTTCTCCCCCAGTAGGTGCAGGTTGGGGTCACTGTTGGTCAGCACGATGCTGTCCCTGTACAGGTTGTGTCTCCTCTGGACGGCTGCCTCTTTCACAGCTGCGGAGAGAGGGGGAGATTAAGAGAGAGAAGAGAAGAGAGAGAAAGAGAGAGAGAAGAGAAAGAGAGCGTTCAGACACTGCACAGAACACAGGAGCAATATTCTAGTCAACAATTTTCTGCAAGTTGTCATGATGATTCATTGATCTCTTCAAATATGTTTTATTTGCTGAAGTGTTTCGGAGCAAGCTCCTTTATCAAAGCAAGGAACAACACAAGAACACAACATGACCTGATTACTCTTTTAGACTTGTTCTGTATCCTGGATAAACAATGCCATCCAATAGAGAAGGACATGTCTCTCTCATTGGTAAGACTTACCCATCATGATGTCCTTCATGACCGAGTGCAGCACCACCTCCTCAAAGATGTTCTCCACCAGGATGAAGCGGGCAAAGTCCTCAAAGATGAGCTCCTGGAAGCGAGGCAGCTCCTAGGAATGACAGACAAATATGATAAAACGAAAGAACTGATAAAAGACAATATACACTTCATGGGGAGGCACTGTGGTACTTCAGCTATGAGTAAAAGTAGAGTGAGGCAGCTTGAAGTACTGTACATCCCCTGGACAGGATCCTTGTCTGTCGCAGGGCCTTACCCCCAATCCATCTTGTTAACGCTGAGAGGTACCTGGTCCCATTTTTACAGTCTTTAGCATCACTCAGCTGAGTCATGAGTGGTATCAAGTTGTCAGTATAGCTGACCATAACAACGAACGTTTGACGTCATGGTAAAGTGTAGTGCATATAACAGTGTTACCATGTATTTCTCTGTCCTGTCTGACAATGTGACCATGTGACCAGTGGACTACGACTACTATAACAGACAGATGAGACTTACAGAGCTGCAAGAGGGGGTGAGCTGCTTCAGCATGTAAGGAATGAAGATCTGTAGAAGAGCCTCTCTGAAGAACCGCTTACGCACAGTGCTGCTGTCATAGTCAAATTTCTGAGGACAGAGAAAGAAAACAAAATCGGATTATTTTTTCATTTTGTGAAAATAAATAGCCTGTGGTATTAGCCCCATTGTGCCACCTTCTGCTCATGCCGTGGAGGGCTGTGACCACCCTGTCCTGTCTCACCTTGATGACCCGGTCCTGGCAGCGCTGGATGGTCTTAGAGAACCCCTCTGCCCCCTGGCCCTCCAGACTCTGATGGAGGATCTGCTCAAACGTGTACACTGCATCGTCCATTTGCTGCACAGACACAAAAGGGTTAATCATCAGATGACCTACTAAGGAACTAAGGTATCACCGTATCTTCTTCATTTGTTGAAAATGCTGTCTAACCACTCCCTTGAGCCCAAATTTCCAAAACACAAGCAAAGAATACAACAGCTTTCCCCAATTCACCACAAGGGGGCACCCTCTTCCCAGGCATTCATTTGTAAGTGTAACATCACAAATTAAGATTGCCTTCTATAGGAGTTGAATCCTGCCTCCCTCGATTCGAAAACAAAACATACCCCAGACCCTAAGAGGAGATTTTTGCTCTTGTATATGTGGATTATAAACAAAATCTTGGACGCATGTTTATATATGTGAACTCTCCGTGACCTTGGCCCCTGTCTGAGAGCTCAAAACCCCAGCAGGTTCCAGGCACAATGGCGAGGGCAGCTATGTGTTTCACAACGGGGGGTCGTGAATGCTTGGCTCTTGTTGGATCATACGGCCCGTCAACACAGACAAGTCAGCCAATTACAGCCGACCCTAGCTGCACCACTTAGTGACCAGCGTATGTTTATTCGCCAACCACAACAGTAACTCCCCAGTCTCTTAGGTTCAAACAAAACAGCAGAGCTACCAACCACAACAAACGCCTGGAAGCTGTTAAATTTCAGCTTGTGCGCGCACACAGGAATTCAAATTAAGACATATTTAGCACTTTTTCAAAGATGATCTCACCATGTGTGTGATCGCTCGATTAACCTTCCCTACATTTGTTTTTTGTTATTGGAAGGTTGTTATTGCTTCCCTGTTAGAACTGAGAAGCACTGGAGTGTCAGTTATCGCAGTGTGTGTGGGTGTACTGTAGTGTAGAGACCTACCTCTCTCATGAGAATCTGTGCCCTCTGGACGAACACAGAGGGACTGGACACATCAAACCTCTGCTGCAGCCCCTCCAGACTCAGCTGCTCCACCTTCTCATAGCAGCTCTGCATCTTCACCGGGTGGAATGCCAGCATGGAGACCTTCTCCATGTGCTGAGGATGGAGGGAGAGTGGGAGGGAGGGAGGGAGGGAGGGAGGGAGGGAGGGAGGGGGAGAGAGTAGGTAAACAGAATATTCTACATTCGGTTTAAGGAACTGAATGAGCATACACCATGAATGATTCCTAAGGTACCTCAGCCTTAACTTTAGAAAGTTGCTAAATAGTTTTGTGGAACCGAGTCATGTGTATGACAAGGCCAACACCCGCAGCCTGAAGCCCAGAGTCCTCTCTCTCTCTCTCTCTCTCACCTCTCCCACTTTCTCCTTGCTGCCGTCGTTCACGGTGTTCTTGCTCATCTCCACCAGCTCACGGAAGAATACGTCTCGCACCTCGGAGAAGCCTCGGCTAGTGGGCTCCATCAGGGCATCCAGGATGGAGCTGATGTAGGGCTGAATACTCACCTTCAGCAACTTCTCTGCCTTGGGCTGGACCACAGCTAGGGAGGGGGGGAGGAGAGGGGGGGCACAGAGAGAGAGGTCGTCAATACATAACAGCGCTGACTGCTGGTCTCTATGGGCCATTTCTCAATGGTTAGAAACTCT
The DNA here is from genome assembly GCF_951799395.1 of Argentina silus. Lineage (NCBI taxonomy): Eukaryota > Metazoa > Chordata > Actinopteri > Argentiniformes > Argentinidae > Argentina > Argentina silus. Next base: position 7,037,930 of record NC_139661.1, read on the forward strand.
GTTTCTCACGTCCTCTCCTCATTCCTCCACTTGCTTCCTACTCAAAAAGCATTGGAGGAGAATATCTAAAAAAGGGGAGGAACCTAGATCTTCTCCTCCAATGCTTTTTGAGTAGGAAGCGAGTGGAGGATGTGGGAGAGGACACGAGGAACAGAGTTTCTAACAATTCGGAATGGGCCTGTCAGACATGCCACTGCATTTGCCATCATAACTCAATTTCAATAACATCATATCTCAATACATCATATCTCAATTTGCATAACCACAACTATTATGTTACTTGGAGAATGAATATCCATTTCCACAAAAACATAAGACATTCAGTGCCTTGTCCTCACAGTTACACACATGCGCGCACGCACCCCCCCCGCCCCTTCTCATTCCCCCCTAACAGCCGGTTCTTGTCACTGTCATTGCGATAGAGCCGCCGATTCTCCACTCATAACTGTCTATGGAATGCTGCTCGTCCGCATGCGTTCCACTCGAAGGACACAACGCTAATCTGTCTACAGTAAGTGGTTGTGACACACAAACGCCTGTCAAAAACAAACCGCTGGGAGAGTGGAGTGAATTAGTTTTAAGAATTCAGGGAATGGACTAATAATCTTGTGTTTTGCGTGGGAGCCACTGAGAGCTTAGTGAGTCAAAGCACCCCACAGGGCAGAGGAGAGGGGAGGGGAGAGGAGGAGAGGGGTGAAGAGAAGAGGGGAGAGGAGGAGGAGGAGGAGGAGGAGAGGCTGACCTCTGATCTTGTTGGTGACATGCTCCTTGGAGGTGATGATCTGGTCCATGTCTGTGCGTATGAGAGCCTCCAGCGGGGGGCGCCCAGCCTCACAGGCCTGCACCACCGCCTCATACTGGGCCTGGGTCTGCCTCTGCACCAGGCTGTACACCGCATCCGAGATCTGACAACACATGGAGGGACTCACTAACTAACTTGGGATATTCTGTTACGTGATATTTATCAAGTGTGCTTTCCCTCTGCAACTGGAACTGACTTGTCTTTATGGAGACAGAACTTACCAGCATCCAGTTCCTCTGTCTCTCATGCATCTTGCCCTTCAGTCGAGGGGAGATGAGGTCCCTCAGCTCAGGGAGAAGGGTCTCCATCACCAGGTTGGCCAGGATCTACAGTACAGGGAAACGCACAAACTGGATGAGTGCATGTGAGATGTCCTGTCGACGACACAAAAGCCCCGGTCAGCAAAATGCTCAACAGTTGACCAATGTCATGACTGTGTATTTCCTGAATGGCGACCACACAGACCACAGTAACAGGAAGCACATTAGAGGCATGCAGGAGAGCAGCTGAGAGGTGATGTCACAAAGGTGATGCCGCTCCCCCCCACCACCCCCCACCCCCTGTCCTGGATCCTCCCCAGCATCCTGTGGTCATGAGCTCACTGGGTCCTGTCACACAGAAGAGTGAGGCAGACAGGAGGAGAGCTGTGTGTGTGTGTGTGTGTGTGTGTGTGTTTGTGCGTGCAAGCGAGCAGGAGCTGTATGGCTGGGGTTGCAAGGCCTGCAGATTCTGACTCATAATTGGTCTCTGACAGACAAAACTAATGGAGGCAAAAGTCAGCTGAGAGTCTTCTACGCACACGCACACCCACCCACCCACCCACCCACCCACCCGCATGACTGACGTTAGGCCAAACAGGCAAACACGTCACAACTACAGAAACATGCGAAGTGGGAGAGGGAGGGAGGACGGGGGATGACCCGATATCAAACTGCATTCTTCACTTATATAACTCCTCTAGAATCTAGACAGTATGTGGCCCATGACTGGACATACAAATATCTCAACTGGGAACTACTGGCATAATGTCATTATGCAGTATCATCCATTTGACCGCGGTGTCTCACACACACGCACACGCAACCACGCGCACACACAGACACCTTACAGAACAGCCAGCCATGGTGTCAGCAAGAACAGGCAGAACAGATGATGACCTCCGAGCGCGCTCACGCATGCAGCGGCAGAGCCAGCGCCACACGACTAGCAGAGATCAGGGACTGCCTCGCTAGCTCGCGCTGCTAGCGTCTAGCGTCGCTATGCCGACACTATGACACGACCGTTAAACCGAACAGTGGCGGGCATTCATTGCCCCGTGTGACACGAGAATGAGGCAGGCGCACACACACACACACACACACACACACACACACACACTGATAAGAGCAGCACGCGCCAATTCTGCCAGTGAGTCATCAAACCCAAATGAACCAGAATGGGAGGAACAGAGAGACTCATTGACGACTCTGCGTTTTCCTGCGTACAAACAGGCACCTGTGAGGTCGGTTCTGTCATGTAGATGTCAACCAGTGCAACCCACTGTAATTTAAGGCTCTGGACTTCAAAAGCCGAAGACATGGGAGAAGGGCGATGAATCACAGGGCTGTGTTGCGAAACGAATATCTGGTTGACAAAATCGTTCTCGAAAAACCTGTTCCGGTGGTGGTAGAGCTATAGAAACTCACAGCTCAGACCACGCCTGAGAAGGTTAAGTGCTGTATGTAGGCCTATACAAACCCTTGGTTATGCCTTCCAGCAGAGACAAAGCATGGATAGGATCTAAAGTACACAAGAGACGCTTCCTATGAATATACTGTTTACTCTGCCTTGAGGGCCTGGTTTAGCCACATTGCCTTGGGACTGATAGCGAAGAGAAAGTGAATTTCTACAGTGTATGCCCTGAAAGAGAGAGGCTGGCTGTCTGGCTGGCCGGGCCATGCTTTACCTGTGCCGGCACGCCACACATCATGTCCCAGGTGCCATATTGGCCGTGGGCTTGGCGGTAGAGCCTCACTGCATCTGTGAAGGCCGGCGTCTGCACCTTGCTCTCCTCCGACAGACCTGCAGGGACACAGAGAAAAATCGGGTTCATTCGTGGTGAGGTTTATGATGGTCAACATAGGTTAATCATTCTCAACTATAGAATTGGGTATACATCTTATCATTTGAATACGTTCCCATGGAACTAGTTTCTCAATATTTATTGCTGTTAAGATGAAATATCAGATGTCAGACAAAATCTTAGATTCAGGAATTCAGGAAGGACTCAAAGTCTGTGGAAACTTCCCCACCGACGTCTCTAGAATGGATCACCCAGTCTAAATATGGAAAGCAGTTCAGAACTCCCTAAAGTGAATCAGAGACACATCATGCAGTGTGATGTCAGTATGACCCATGTCACCCCCCCCCTTTTCAAAACATTGCCATGGCGACCCCGGGACGTTCCACTGTTACAGGGTTTTTTAAGGAAGTGAACCCTCGTCTTCTCCAAAATGTGCCAGATCGTTTATGGATATTGAAGAACAGAATGCGTCCATAATAACCACTCGATGACAATAAATAGCCTGAAACTATGCTTTGTGTCAGCGCTCAAGTAGTCGCCCTATTCGCGCTTTGAGACGTCGTTAGTGAGAGACTATGCCTCAAAGGTATTCCCTGACTACGCAGACCTCCCTTACAGTGATTATCCCTCAACTGTAAACTCCACAGAAAGCAGTTGTGTTTATTCATTTAGCCAGCTGTGTTTGTACATAAAAGTGTAACCACCCAAACAGCTCCAAAGGATGGGAGATCGACACCAAGCCACAGAACAATCATGTGAAATCCTGTGTTGTGATAAAACTGAGGGAATTTAAGGGAGGAATTGCAGTGTGGTTTATGTGTTATCAGAGTGTGTTAGTTCTGAGTGTTTGTTAAGAGTGTGTGGCGGACTCTAATCATGACAAAGCCAGGAAGTGTGTGGGGTGGGGTAAGGGGGAGAGGGCTGTAAGGAGCGTAAGGGGAGGTGGGGGGGGAAGTAGAGCTCCTAGCTGAGCCCAGAGCTAGAGGCAGGAAGTCCACAGCCCCAGCCTCCCTCTCCGAAAGCTCTGTGTGTACTTTTTTAGAGAGAGAGAGAGTGTGTGTGTGTGTGTGTCTCTGGGGGGGGGGGGGGGGGGGGGTGTTAGGGAGGGGGGCGCATTTATTTTGGCACTGCCTGATGAAAATATGAAGGGGATTTGTGCCACTGTAGCTTCTGACAAGTCTAAAAGTAAAAGATATTTCCACCTGCCCAAAAATATGCTGAAAAAGGCACATGCTGAAAAAGCTACATCCAATTAATTAAATCAACAAGAAAATGTTGTTGGAGACTGGTAACGGCTTAGCAGCACCTTGTTACATTGTTGCAATGAACCCTGCAAACCTTCATCTGTGTAGCACATATAGGAAACATATGGAGCTATTCACACACAGATTACGCAGGCCTGTGTCACAGCTGAAGCATGTTAGCTATTATGGGCATTTCCTCTGTCTGTGTTCCCAGAAGTCCTGGCGTTTCTGTTCAGCCTGTATTTTTTGAAATAGTCTGTTTTGTTGTGAAAGTCGTCAGTAAACATGTGTATGTTTATGGAATCTTTTACTTTGTTTAAAAACCTTTAATCCCATCGACTCTCCAACCCTCTAACTGATCGTACACACAAGCAGCCTTACAGTTTGCCTACACACAAGGATATATACTGTACAGTAACAACACTGAATACGCAAGATGAACGACGTGATGAAATCAAAACCCCTCCAAGTAGACAGAAAACCTAGTCAGCGACACTGACCATCTCTGCCTCTCTCCACCGGGCTGTTCCATCACTCTACCTTGCTGCTACTCCTGCTCAGGACAGCTGGCCATAGGTGATGAATGAGGGCTAGATCCTGTGGCCCCTGAAGGAGAGGTTTTCATTGGGGGGGGGGAGGTCAGCAGGGTGCCACATACCAGACTTTATTGAGGCTCCAGCCTAAACATGGTGCTGTGCTGGGCAGGACTGTACAGCTCTGACCACTCTGGGCAGACGTGTATAGGCCTACTGCACTACACTGACCGGCTTCAAACATTGCGGTCTCCCTTTTATGATCCTTAACAAATGAGAAAACACAGGCTTGAGCTTCAACACAGCATGGTTTTCCTCAACGGGTAATATGTCATCAGGTGTAGGCTGCAGCCAGGTCTGTGTCATTGCTGTGGTCACATGATGCTACATGTAAATCCCAGAGACACCATTGTGCTTAAAGGTCCAGTATGTACATTCCAGCCTCCAAATAGTGCTAAATGACCATGATAAATCAGTTGCGACCAAAGAATGAGATCACATAATAAATAATGTTCAGTGAAGAGCGTTGTTTTGATCCCAATAAAGCGTTTTCTTAAATCTGGTGTTGTGGTTTGGCAATGGTCATATAATTGCCACTATTAGAAAACCTAGCATACAGGACAGTATGTGTGTTTTCCTTTTTCTGTTGTGCAGCCAAAGATGGCAGCAAAGCCAAAATGTACAGAGTAGCAAAGTTGTGTGACATGACCTAAACTCCTTGTCATGACAAAAGAGACCTGTACTGTACAGCTTGTCGACATCTCTCACTGAAGAAGAAATCAAATCAAAACAAATAACTGTGCCCGTTGGAGAATCCCAGGAATGGCAGCTCCTCAAAGATTCCTTTACCAGGCTGTCCTATCTCTATTGAGTTAAAGGTCTTATTTAGCCACTTTCTTATAAATAAAAAAAATAAAATAAAAAAAAAAGGTGGCTAAAGCCCTTGTGTTCTGCTCTCATGCTCATAACTCAGAGTCATGCAACAACATGTGGCCAACTCATGCTTCCAGTTTAGGTTAAATTCCCTGCAGACCCTCGCCTGTTACGCATGTCACACAACGAACTGGCTAGACAGATGCCAACAGTGCCTAGCATATCTACTATTGGTCAGAACTCAATTAAGCCCCATAATGATTCCAATTAAGCCATCACAGATGTTTGGAATTAAAGCACCCCTTGAGTAAAACCCTGCGCAACCCATCGCGTCCCTCTCGTGCTACTGAGTCTAATAGAAGTACTGTTCCTTAAGCATAACCGACAAGAACATTTAAAACAATGGAATTAAGATACCAGGATACATGAAGTAACCTGTAGTAAAACCTTGCACAGACAGGTGCTTATCCAGCAATGACAAATTAGTTGTTTGTCATATGACATGAATATACAGGTTCTAAAGTTTCTAGGGGATGATCCATGTGACAAATTGACTCCGCAAATTTGGCAAAAACTCAACATAGCTGGAGACAGCTCATCAGGAGAGACAACAAAGCTGCCAATTAAGAGTGACAGGCATGGCTGGGTACTGTACCACCTCTGAGAGTCTGTTTGTCTCCCCTGTCACTATGGGGACCAGGTAAATACTGAACCTGTACAGTCTATTCCACAGTCGAAACCTTGCTGATACATCATCATCATCATCATCATCCACCTGAGTTTCTGTCTGCGTGAACATTTTTACAATCCGATCTAATGATGTTACTGTACTGCAGATGCCAACGTTCAAGTGCTACGGCCACTAATTATACGGCAGAGAAAATGACACCCGATGACATCGTACCAATACCCAAGAACTATGTATAAACTATGTGCACTTCATTCTGTGCCAACACAGTCACCGCTGAATCTTGGGTGGCCAGCGACAGATCATATACGATATATCACGTATTAATAATAACTCCTGTAGATTGTAAACAATTTACAATTTGGATCATACCTCACTCGCATGGAAAGTAAACCCTCTGAACTCAGTGACTTGGCGCAGGTGCAGATTACCACGAAGGAGAAGAGTGTTCATGAGAGCCATCATGAGAAAACACTGTCCAGATGCACACACTCATGCTGGTGAGAACCCAGACTTTGGCGAGGGAGGTCAGATAGAAGCCATAATGCCTTTGGCTGAGACGTCAGCACTTCACCACCAGTGGAACCAGGCCTGCACTCACTCCTCCGCGCTCATATATCCACCTCTCTCTGGCTGTGTGAGTTATCGTAGTCTGGTATTACAGAGCAGCTGTGACCGCTGCCCTGCTGGATTCCCCTCAGCGCTTCACATGGACAGAAGAGGAGCAGTGCTGGAAACCAGAGCAGCCAAGCAACACATGACCAGAGAGGGAGAGGCACTCTCTGGTAGAACTGCTCTGGTACTCCTCGATACAGGACGCTACGTTTGAGAGTCAAAAGGAGGACTTGGATTACAGAGGCGGAGGAAGAGAAATTGGGAAAGAACTTAAAGAAGGGTTCGCAGAAATGCAGATGATGAGAAATGCAAGCGAACAATGAGCAAGGAGGAATTTAGAGTATGGAAAAAGAAGGAAGAATGTTGGATACAGCATAGTTGAGGGGTGGTGGGGGGGTGGGGGACATTGACTGGGTGGGAAAATATGCTGACTGGAATATCAAGAGTGCATCTTGCGCAACTGAACTGAACTCACTGAGCCAACAGTCAAGGAGAACTACAGTACTAAAGCCACCACTGTATGAAGTCCCTTCCAAGCCTGTATGGTTGGTCGGGCGTATGCAAACTAGTTTATATGGATGCCTGCTTACGGAGAAGTCCATCCATAGTTTTGCAAATGCGTCTGCAAATAGTTCATTATCAACACATCAAAACAAGGTTTACCTGACGTAACTCCAACTGTGAAGTCATTGATTCAGGGGACAAGTGTGCTCTTGCCTTCATATGACCGCATTGCCCGATCATTACTCTTCCACATCATCAAAACAACAAGGCTGGGAACCAAAACAGTGTGTCACAAGTGGGGCGTCGGTGTGTTCGAACGCTTCTGTTCAAACCCAAAACCAATACTGAAATATACTGTAATCATTCCCATTGTTTGGATTGGGACATTGTGTTTGAATATGTAGAACGTAGAACTGAGTGTGTGTTTTCCAAGGAACACTCACCGTCGTTGGTATGTCTCACGCAGTCCTGAAAGACCGCATGCCATTTCTGCTGCTCCTTCTCAGTGACCACACAGAAATAGTAGTGGCGGGCATATGGGTGCCACAGGATCAGCGGGAACTGGGTGGCACACTTTAAGAAGGGAGCGTTGCCCACTTTGGCCTTTACACCTGAAACACAAACACAAAGCAAACATTCCCTGTGTCAGCAGGTGGCCTTTTCTATACGTTTTCTGAAACATACTGCACACTCACTCGCACAGAAACCACTTCCACCGCAGGTTAATGCCTAGAGCTTTGAGCGCTCCATAACAAGTACAGTCAGGATTACACATGACATTTGGGTGAGCAGCCCTAACGTGGGCCTCTCCCCCACCCCATTCCTTTCCCACACCTCCCTCTCAGCTCTCCACAGCCTCCCCCCCTCATCCTCTCGCCCACCTCTCCCTCCCCATCCTTCTCCTTTCCTTCCCTCCCCAGCCACCCCTCCCCCCCCCCCCAAGCCTCTCACCAGGCAGACTGTTACTCAGCAGCTCCATGTACTGCTCCATGGTGGTCAGCACTTTGTACCCAGCACAGTTGATGGTCCCCTTGGGATGCAACCCTCTCTCATGGGACTGGTAGGGAACACAAAGGCAAGAAGAAGACCATACAGTAAGTAAAATGAATGACACATGACACAAAACGTGCACATCTAAAACAGTTTGTACTTGGCAGGAATCATATTATTCAAATGGGACAATTCCTACTGAAGGAATCATGATTTACTTACTGAATCAACCCTGGGCGACAGCACCCAAAGACACATTCATCAGAACTAAACTTGTTTTTGTGAGTCGAGCACGTCTTTTCCTTAGTTTTGACGATTCCTACTGATCCATAATAAACATTCGACGATACCATAAATATGTTGAGAAGAGCTGTGGTGTCCAAGGAAGAAACCTCACCACTTTGTTGTCATAGTAGTTGATGTTATAGGAGTCCGGGACAAAGAGGAAGCGGTTGCGCCACTTCTTGTTCTCTTCCAGGTACTGGAACAGAGCCCCGGAGAAGATGGACTTATCCTCCAGGGGAACCTGCACCGGACAGGGGAGAGAGAGTCAGCGTAAGAATTCCATAGTGAACGAGATGAAGAGATATCACCCATACAGTAGGGGCTGGTATGTATTAATGTCAACAAACATACAGTATTATGACATACAATACTGTATGCAGAAAACTGAAGGGTAGAACTAGACACTTTTATCTTGAAAATCAGACACACGTAAACAGTGTGACTAGACATGTGTGGAAAGAAAGCGATATCTCAATTGAATGTCCTAGACTGTGGAGTAAGTAGCCGTGTTTACCCAATCATACGCCCACCCAGTAGTCAGTAGGGTTGCAGCGCGGCGCATTCCTCCAAAGCCTCTCTTAACCCAGCCCCATTACCAAACCTCCACTCGTTAATGCACAGCTTCATGCCGTTCGCATTGTGTAGCACCACACAGACTGTAACATTGTTTCTTTTTACAAGGGGAAACCACTGTTACAGGCCTTGATGGGCTGGAATAAACCCTGGCTAAAGACACCGGTAAAGAGTTATGGGCATGAGGGGGAAGATGCATGGTAGAAGTTAGAACTAAACAAGGTCTCTCTCTCTCTCTCTCTCTCTAAAACAGGGCCCCTCTCATGTTGTATTTAGAATACACTGTCTGCCACTCTAAACATATTAAATCTTTAGAACGACCCGAGGCATAAACAGATGTTCTATGAGCGTAAATCAGGTTTATATCGATCCTGCAGTACTCTGGGGATCAGAGATTGCCATGACACTGAAATGTGATTTATGGGGCAGGTGTAATTTACAATATGTTCCTTCATTTCAGCAATTCATAGATGATTGAATTGCAGGGTGCTGTACTGTACTGTCCATTATGTCAGAGATCAGTGTCAAGCCAAAACAGAGTATGTGGAAAGCAGGAGGATTTTTACCTTGCGGTGTAGTAGCTGAGGCTGGGGCCCCCCTCCTCCCTCGATGTCAAAGCGCACCTTGTTAAAGAGAGCCACTGCATACTGCTGCTCGTACAGGCGGCCAAAGTCCCCCATAACCTCGCCCGTCCGTGCTGAGGAGAGACAGGAGCAGACAGTTATTCACACAGCAAAGACATTCTATCCACAGGAGCATAGTATAGCCTCGAACATCTGCATTGGATATCATATCTGAGGACTGAATTCATTTATTTTTCATTCACCAACTTTGATTATCATTCAGATAATAGAGACAGCATTGGACTAAATATAATAAGCAGCTCCCCCCATTGCATTGATATTTCATCAATAGTAATGCATGTTTGTAATATGAATACAGTTTAATATAATAGGCTTTGAGAGCAAATTATCACCTTGCCAAGGTGACAATGCTTAGTTACCTTACTACTATGCTTATCACTGAGTAAAAAAACAAAACAAATGTTTCCAAGTTAAAAATCAAACACAGGCTTTCAAGAATGTGCAGCATTTCACACTATCCTTTTTGTCCTTTATCACAAAGTCCACACTACAATGTTTGCCTTACACCGAGTTAGCCTTCACAGCCTCTTTGACTGTGCCCAAAATGGAGTTGGCATGGAAACAAACCAGGCACATTATCAACCTGTTTATGAAACTGAAAAGTGCCTCACTTCAAAAGACATATCCTGGAAGCTCTCCAACACACAGTTTAAGCCTTCTTTGTGAGACATTCCTCCAGAGAGGATGTTCCTAGTACAAATCTCTCTCTTAACTTCTGTCTTGTAGATATAAATAAAGAGAAAGACCTTGTTTGTTTACAATCCTGTGCTCTGTCCTCTTTATTCAGAGTGCGTAGCTAGAGAGAGAGAGAAAGAGAGAGAGAGAGAGAGAGAGAGAGAGAGAGCTGGATCTTAGCCAGGTCTGAGGGATAGAACCACCTCGCTGGTGCCAAACAGCTTGGCTTCTCCTAGGAGAGGACCACAAGGGTCCTCCCAACAATATGCTCTTTAGACCAATCCTCAAACACCACCTTATTCTTCTTAAGACCCTTCAGGGCCCAGCTGAGTGAATGTCCCTCCACATTCACTCTCTCTATGAATACAAATCATGTGACGTGCCACCAGCTGTAGCTTGTCTCAGGAGTGTAAATCAAGATGGTCATCTACATGTTTACAGTACAAATCCAGTATACACACCAAAGGATACTATGAAATGGGCCATATATGTCCTTCATACTCAAAACTCTTTGGGACGTACAGTATGCTAATGTTTGACAGTTGTAATTACAGTTGAGAGGGGATCATCTTTTTGATCCCCATCTGTTCGGCATTGTGGTTCTTCTTTTGCTGGGAGAGGTGGTTGGGGGGAAAAATAATGAGAGATGGATCAGATATTTTTTTTTCATGGGGTATATAATTAGGTCTTCTGGTAAAGCCATTAGTCCACCAGGCAGTCGTACTGTAGCGCAGAGAGGGACTGGGCTAGGAAAAGGGAGAGGACTAGCCATCAAGAAGGTGACTATTTTCCTTTATTAATATTGTATATGGAGCAGTGGAGGTGTTGGAGTATAATAGACAGTACCTTGTACCACTCCCAACTGTGGCCTTCAAGAAAGGTAGTGTACTTTGGCAACAGTCAGTGCCTCAAAAGAATGCATTTTGGAACAACCTCCATCCATCTTCTTTCTCCCCAACTGAACCCTCCACTATCAGTCCATTCCCTGTGTGTCTTCCACTGCCTCTGTGACAGTGGGTCCATTGGAGAAGGATTAAGGACTATAGCTAGCAGGGTTATAAGGAAGAGGTAAAGCAGGTGTTAATGGGGCAGCCATACTATACTGTAGCTGGATCACTGTTAGTGCAGTGACTAATTATGACAAATTATCTTGAACAAACATCCTGACTGCAAGAGGACAAAGCTGCACGCTGCTTTCTTCCGTCCACTCCCAAACCCAGTCAACAACAGAGTCTTGCTTAACTCTCTCCCACACACTCATAGTTTAACACTTCACGCGCAATGACAAGGACGTCAGTAACGACTGAGTTCCACAACTTCTCTCTCTCTCAGGTCACCATTAGGGAGAGTCTGTTCTAACTTCAGTAAAAGCGAATGCTACGGCCATATCAGCAGTCTTGTTCAATAAAGCCTTCTAAAAAGAGTCTGCGACAATTGACTATGGTCTTTAATAATTCTGGACAGAAAAGTATGATGACACAAAGCCGGGGGAATGTACCGGCTGGCCAGCTGGCTGATTTGGGGAGGAAGTCTCCATGGAATGTGACCATTAGCTCAAGGGGGAAAGTGAAAGTCCTGTGTCTTCATCAGGGTGCTGCCAATGGAACAAAAGCTGGAAGTCTGTTCAATCGGTTATGGTCCCATTGAGTGAAGGAAGGAGCGACCCAATGTACAGCAGAGCAGCAGAGCAGACATAACCATAACATTACAGTGCACTCTATGGCCTTGGGAACCATGAGAAAGAATAAGAGACTGTCGGGGGCGTAAGAATTAGCTTAAACCACAAGAGACAACTGTGTGTGTGTGTGTGTGTGTGTCACATAGTGACACACACACACTGAGTTCCATGTGATCTGTGGGAGATACTTTCTTCTGAGACTGTGTGAGTTAGCAGGAACAGAGGAAATCTTTGGAAAACATAAGACAGCATGACAGGCAGTCTATATGCCATTTTGAACATATTTATCATGCCTTCTATAATTGCATCTACAAGATCCAGTGAGACAGCTCCCTGAACACACCTTTGGCAGAATTCATAGCACCAGCAGGAGTCACAAAGGAGGTGTCAGTGGTTAGTTCGCGGTTGACAGACACTCAACACACTGTCCTTTGAGTTTGTCACTTGGCATGATCACATGATGACCAAGACCTCATAGGACAGACACACACAAATCAATGGCTTCATTCATTTTAGTCCATTATGAACAAGTAAAATTCGGACTGCGGGAGCTAAGCTTGCAGAGTCTGCTGACAATGCTGTCCTTATTCAAGTGTCTTTATAGTGTCTTGTACACTTGAGTGAATTCCCCTGGAACTCCACCGAGGAGGAACGTCTAAACGGAGAACTTTCCTGACGAGTCAGGTGACCCTGGCCCAAATACACTGGAGAAGCAAGTGTGACCCAACGGGTGCCTTGTTCCCATGTTGTTCCCTCTAACCTCAGATGAATCACAAATGGAAATTCAACAACTTCAGTTGTGTGAAAAAAAAAACTACTTTGAGCCTCAAACTGACTTGACAGATTTCATATGAGCTTGAGTCTTGGGAGTCTGGAGCATGGGTGTGAGAAATGTGATGTTCAGATGTGTGTGTGTGTGTGAAGTTCTCTCTGTAGTGCGAGGGGTAAGGGTTTGTTCATGCTGTGTGGACGGGGGGGCTGGCAGTGATGGAGTATCTCTCCCCTAATGTCAGTGTGGGGAGGGAGGGGTGCTGACAGGGCATGAGAGGCCAAGGTGGGGGAGGCACAGTTCTCAGGAGCAGAAGGGAGGGAAGGAGTGGAGGAACAAGACCAACAGAAAAAAGCATGAGCAATGGCAGACTTAGTGGATCACCGTTGCTCTGGAGGAGATTATTAATCATCTAACCCAAGCTAATCCATGTGTCCACCTAAAGCACTCGTGAAAATCCATGGGAGGTGCTTTTTTTTTTATGACTCACTGATTTGTAATGAGTAGTGATGGGATTACTAACACATGTTTACACTGTGATAAAAAGCTTGAGTCAAATCTGTACTAGGCAGGCATGAATTCTACTGCTGTCATGCAAAATGTTGAATCCTGAATGTATTTACTGTAACGACATGAAGTCCAAAATGGAATTGTAAAGGACATCCTATAAACCAAATTAGGAAGCACAAAAGAGCAATTGCAGCGGAGCAGACCAGAGTGGCGTAATTCAATCACTATTACAGCAAATTAGGAGGCAGATGGAGAGTATGCTATAGAGTGCAGGACAGGGCATGGGTCAAAACACTTTCAGAAGTGGATCTTTCTGTGCGTTCATTGTGTACACATCTCCCGCCCATCTCCAGAGTTCAGACTTGGCACCAGGGGTCACATTCTTGAACATGTGTCAGTGTCAGGCAGTACATCACAGGTCTATGAGGGTGTGTACTATCCCTCCCCAGACCTCTGTGGCACCACCAACGTTGGAGAGGGAAATAGGGTAAATTACATTTGACCAAATATGTCTCCTTTCAAAGAAAACCTTTGTTTTCCCCCTTTTCTCCATTTTGGGAGGGTGGCGAGGGAGTGTGAGAGAGGGAATGAGAGGAAGAGAGAGTTGTCATCTATCAGCTCTGTTTCAGTGAGTCTAGCTGACGCTTTGTTGTGCAGTTCATTATGCGCCCCGCCCCCCCCCACCCCCCGAGACTAATTGCCTCACCAGTGCTGAGTGTGGGGCACTAGCAGCGGGTAATGGTACCAACCTGTTCATGGCCTCACTGAAAGTCTCCTTCAACAGCCTTCACCAGTGTTGCTTCACAACGCGTAAGCAACATTCTGTAGTCAATTTAACAATTCTGAAGTACTTTGCTAGCTAACTGTGATGAAATTCAAGAGAAGTCAAACAAGAAACCAGACTCCTCTTTAACAGGCACGTAGAATCCCATGTTTCTCTCTCACCACAGAGCTTTACAAAAACATTCCATTGAGATAGTCCCATAGGCTGACTCATAAATTTAGACCCTGTTCCCATCAAAGCTCAGCTAAAGGGGGGGGGGGGAGTAGATTTAAATGCTGCTGTAAAGACATAATAGGGTAAATGAGAACAAACTGGATTAGTCTTAATGTGTTGTGAGAGTGAGGGGGGTGGGAGTCACTCTGGCTAACCCGTGGGTGTTTCTGCTACAGTACCTGTTCTTTCAAACAGGCCTCTCTGTCCTCAAAAGGGTGTGTGTGAGTGAGAGTGCCCCGCCTTGGCACGCCACACAAACCCACCCTGTTAGTGGCCCACCACACAGAGAAACCTTAAAACAGCCCCTGTTTCTGCCACAGGGCAAACATTCCACTCTAGTATTTCCTGTATTTCAGCCCCCACCCACTGACCTGTGAATCAGTAGCCCCTGCAACTAAGACCCCTGTGTGTGTGTGTTTGTGTAACATTCCTCTCAGTAAAAGTTTCTAGCGACTTACTGGTATATCCTTGAACCCTCTCTAAACGGGAAGTGAAAGGTCAGTGCTGACATCCTATCCTATCCTATCCTATCCTATCGTCACCCACTCAAGATGCTGACCTCATTGGAGAGGTTAAGGGAAGACAACAACCGGGCCACATGAAGGGATTCCCAGACTGCTGTTCTTATCAGCAATCAAAGCAAGGCTATTTCAACAGAAAGATGACAAGAGATAGGCTTGGGTTTGCACACCATAAATCAGTGACAGGATATAATGATTAATCATTTCCTATTAATGAAGGCAACAGCCTCTTTGATTAGGTTCAATCCAGAGCCTTGAATCTGTAAATTAACTATCCCTTTCTCTTTCTGTCACATTCTCTGTGTACTGCCAGAGAAGTAAAAAGCAGGCAGCGGTGTGGCACACTGTTCAAGTAGACATTGTGTGTGTCACTCCCTCAGCACATAATGATGAATACAGACGCGTCCCCGAGGCAGACTGAAGAATCCACCGGTGTGTTCGGAGGAGACGCTGGCTTGTGTTAATTCTGGCCCCCAGCTCTTCAGAGACAGTGTGGCGCTCTGTCCAAAGAGGCTCTCCAGCCCAAGGCCCAGAGTTTTCCAGCCACACAGGCAGACATGCTTTTTTCATGCATTCCTCAAATTCCACATCTGATGTGTGCGTCTCTGGATAAGCTAGCCAAGACATTAAAAAGTATGACTCCTGATCCAAGAACATGGCCATTCTCCCAACCTCATCTTGGAGAATCTTGTGGAATAGGGATTCCATTTTCATCCCCAATCCCCAAAAGATGTTGGCTTTTCATAGATAACTGAACATTGCTCATATTGATTTATTATGTGCAGTTTAATTAGTCTTGCTACCACCATTAAAAAGGGACATTTTAATTAAATGAGTATACTTTAAAGTGAAACTAGGAACAAGGTTCAAAGAAGGGGAATAAAGTTGATACTGAATACCAATGTGAGGAGAGCAGAGCATGGTCTCTCCTGCGTCTCTCACCACACCCTTCTTCACCTGCCTAAATGACAGTTTATGTTTCTCAGATCAAGCAACATGTTACCAGCTGCCTGCAAACATGTTTCCACAGGCCTAAGATCCATGAAGGTGAGATTCTGCAGACCGCTACACAGTGCATAACAACCTGATCATACAATCAGAGACTCGCCCATGCCCATATTACTATACCTATGGAATCATCATCAAATAACAAACCACAATAACGTGTAATCCTTAAGAAAGTTAAGTGGAAAATATACACTCATGTTCAATAATTGGCAAAACTTGGCCCACAAACATTACTCTTGACTTGTGACTACGATATAGTCTGCAACAGTTTCCATTAAAAACTGCATCATAGGGGCTATCCAACACCCAGTGTTGCTATAGAACTGCTACCGTTTCATGGCTGATATTTTATAAGGCAACTGTTCAGAAAATGTGATCATGTTCACGCATTATCAATCACCCACTCACCTGTAATAATCTCTCGTTTGCCCTCATCCAGGTGGCTCGAAATTACATCCCCCATGGCGACAAATATAACGTAATCCAATGACAACACTCCCGTTCGTTCAAGAGGCAAAAAAAAGAAGAAATATACCAACAATGAACAGCAGCAAACTTGAACTTGGGTGGACCTTTCTCACCCTTGCCTAGAACTCCAACATAAGTGAGTGAGACTGGAAGAAAACGAGCGCTAGTGAAAGAACCGTCTGTGGAGAGAAAAGCGGAGAAGTTGAGCACCAAGCTGCCGTCTATTTCACATTGACACACCCTCGAAATGACTCACTACTGGTAGAGCGTGTTGACCTATGCCAGTTACAATTCTAAAGGCATGTTGAAGGTGTGGTTTCGACAGAGCAATGACAGATGAGGCCAATTCCCTATCAAGGGGCGGGAGATTTGTTTACCTATTACGAAACTTTTCAGCCTTTACACGCGTAAAACGTTGGATAATCGTATGTGAATCAAAAGAGCAATAGGCTACAGTATTCCCAAAATTATTTATGTTATATCTAATTATTTGTTATTTGTTCTATGTTTAATTACAAATCACCAATAAAACGTGTTTTACTCTGCCTGTTAAATGAGTATAGGTTAGGTCCGATGGAAACTAATGAAGGTAGGCAGAAAGGAAGTTTTGGAACAGAGCCTTCAAGACGCGCAAGTCCTTTTTAGCCTACCTAGACACTGCTGCCCCTGTGTGGACATCTGAGGGTATTACTACTGTTAATGTATTGAATATGTGGAAAAAGGTGCAAAAATTAAAAAAATTAAAAATAATCTGATCAAGGAAATATAGCCTCTTGATTTCCTTACTTTCTTTCTTTCTTTCTTTCTTATAATACAGTTTTGTATACAATGAAAGTTGACGATTTTCATTTTCTTAATAATTCATTTGACTAATTGATGAATTTGAGGTATGCAGGCACTCTGTGGCTCAGTTGGTAGGCGCTAACAACGTTTAGGATGTGGGTTTGATTCCTACTGGGACCATATATACTGACATGTATGCACTCACTGCAATGTAAATCGCTTTGGATAAAAGCGTCAGCTAAATGGCATATATATATATATATATATATATATATATATATATATATATATATATGTATTACTCTAATGAACCAAACATAGGTGATGTGCTTATGAAGTCAGTAAAAGTGACAGTTGAAATCGGCATGGTTGCACCAGCGGAGGCGTGGTGGGATTATTTTCGACGCAATAACGTCCTTCCCTGGCGCTGCAATCACTTTGGATGTTGTAAAGAGGAGAGGCCCCACAGTATTAGCGGAGGAAGGGCTTGGTTGAGGGAGAGAGATAGGGGGAGGTAGAGAAGCGTCCCCGACAGAGGCACCATCATGGCACCACTCGGACTAAAAGCCATTGTTTGTGAAAGTAAGGATATTTATTCATATCTAATGATAATTATTTCCCGTTTAGTTTCTGTATGTGTAGTTGCTCTGGTTTCGTATAGTATAACCTACGAATACATTTCGTTTAGGCAAGGCATTTTATTTATTATGAATTATGAATGGTACAAAGTTACTTTCTCTTTACAAATGGATAATATCTGTGATATTCAGTGCGGTTATGCCCTCATACAGTATCAATCCATAGACAATTCAGTGGTATCAGTGTTCCAAATTGCAGCTTGATGGATCATTTGATAATTTTGGTTCGTTTTATATTAATTAATATATCTACTATAGCTTATGCCTACATTATTAAGACAAAAAACGTCTCGAGAAGTAGACCTATTTAAAGTAAAATCCAATATTGCGTTGGATAACATTGAGCAACGTGCGTAAAAACTCTCGGTTCTCTTTATTGTTTATTCTCGGTTCTCTTTATTGTTTATTGAGTTTACAAAATATTCGTCTTATTTATTGGTGTTTTTTGTTCGATTTGAGTAACGTCTCTATTTAAATCATTTATCGACCTCAGCATTGTGGCATTTGTTGTGAGTTGCAGCAGCGAATTATAGTTTCGCATAATTCCACACACTAATCTTAGTCCCTGCGGATTAAGTGCTTCAATTGACATCCTCCTCAGTGAGTAAGCGCTGCTGTGAAGATAGAACACGAGTCCACAGTGGTTTTACTCATTCCACCACTGAAGATGAATTTGCTTTTACTATGTGAATAGAGACATGTGTGTATAGGTCAATCCAGTAGTTTTGTGTAAAAGAAAGAGCGTGGTAATGTGGCATGTTGAGGGAATTTTATTCCATGAGGCCTACAGTGAACAGTTTTACCCTGGGCTGTTGTGCATTGGGTATACACCGCGTTCTAGTTATACATATATTACATATATTAAACATATATTATATATCTATCTATCTAGTTTTACAGGTCTTCCTTGCGCACGAGTATTCCTTACTCCCCTTACGCAAGCAGTCCACGGCCATTGCACACTGATGCGCCATTACGCAGAGAGAGAGAGAGAGAGAGAGAGAGAGACTGTGTGTGTGTGTGTGTGTGTGTGTGTGTGTGTGTGTGTGTGTGTCTGTGTCTGTGTGTGTGTTCCCCATGTAAATTAAAAACGTATGGTCCATGTCATGACATGGGCACCCACGTGGATGTTCTTGTTTGGCCAAGTATTTTATGGAATAAGGAAGGGGCAGACAGATAATGAGTGGTGAACAGTGATGTTACGACCTGAGTGGGATGCTTGAGTGGGTATTCTCTGTCACTTCCTCAACTGCCCTCATGTGTATGTCTGACCTATTGTGGAGGTGAGATAGGGTGTGGCTCGGATCTTGGATGAGGGTGTCTTGAGTAGCCTCAGCCTCCCAGCCCTCTGAAATTCAGCATCATCACCTGCTTGTCATGGTGGGCTAACTGACATTCTGATTGAGCTATACATGAGGTTCCTACTATTTTGGTATTGGTATGTACTGGTACAGTATGTGGACCCTTTGATCATCCTGCCTCCCCCTGCCATACCCCATGTCGGTTTGCTCCTAATCCTAAAGGCTTTTTTGTTGGCATACGGAAGAGACCATTAACCTCTCTAAATAGCCAAATTATGGACTTGATTATAGATTTCTTTCCAGTGTTGTTTTGGCTTGTGAACATTTCTTTTGAGAGGAAGGCTGGATGGAGAGTGGTAGGAAATAGGACATTGAGGAGAACAGAGAAGTAGAGAGAAGCTAAATTGATAGGATAAGAATGATATATTCTGAGGTACACAGCTCCTCTTCAATGGATGATTCACACGTCAGGGCTGCTGTTGTTAAGAGCAGGCTGTCTGAGGATCGACTTATGACATTGATCCTTCCTGATGAGATTCTAAACTGAGAGGGGGTGTTTTTTAATTCTAGAAGGATTATGAATGTGTGTGTGTGTGTGTGTGTGTGTGTGTGTGTGTGCATGTGCATGCTTCTGTATCAGCACCTTATGCCTTATCTTGTCCTTGTTTCAGGTGAAAGAGAAGATTTACGCACATCCAAAGTAGTCACACACAGTCTCACACACAGGAGCAGGACAACAAGAAGTCAGACTGTCATGCTGCTCTCGTGACTTAATCAAGACGATGTTGTCGAAATGTTATTTATTTATGTTACCGTCTTGATCGAATCACGGGAGCAGCATGACAGTTTGACCGGAAATTCCTCCTAAGTTGTCTTCTTTTGTCAGGATCCTGTGACTCCTTTGGATGTGCGTAAAACCTCTCTTTTTACCTGTTTGTATCTGCCACGGGTATCTTTTGTTTATTACACAGTGTTTCATTCATCAAATGACCATGGTAATTTCCATTTTTTGGCAAGGACTATGAAGTATTCACTTGGTTGACAGGTTTTCTCCATATTGTCTTTTTCTCTCATGGAGCAATGTCCCCATGGATTGTTCCATGGCCACGGCATGGCTCTCAGTGTTCTGTTGATATTCTCTCTCTCTCTCTCTCTTTGATGATAGGAGGATCAGTAATGTAGGTTGGCAGGACACAGTGTACTAGGCAGCACTAGTGTTTAAAATCTGAGATATATTGTTGTTATGGTTTTCAGGAGCAGACAGAGCTCTTGTCTCTACTCTCCAAGCTGTTTATGTTGCAGACTCATGTGCATTGAGGCAGTTCCCTGTAATCCTGTTGAGTAATTGGACAGGGAACTCATTCACTGAATCAGGGAGGATGCTGTAATAAGCAACGTAACTCCAAACAACAGTGTTTGGATACGAATGTTCATATCGATTGGTAAATAGTTTACAGGACATACTGTACATTCATCTGTAACATGCAACTACGTTTCCCTTTGGCTTTTAGTTGGTCAAAGGAGATCAATTTCAATAGGTTGGGGTCTTTTTAGACCAATGGGGGGTACTGTATATTCAAACTGAAATAAGTGTAATGACTGCATGCAATGGAGATGATTTCAATTGTTCGCCAGATGAAGCGCGTGCGTGCGTGCGTGCGTGCGTGCGCGTCCGTCCATGTGTGCATGTGTGTGTGGTGTGTGAGTGAACATGCTTGTCTGTGATACCACATCCGATGGCACAGAAAGAGCCCAGAAATAGCGGGACCTGTGGCGTAAGAGGATTGAGAAGAGATTAGGCCCTGTGATTGCTATGTCCCTCTCACTCCAGCAGAATAGGTCATCTTTTTAAACTATATATTTGGAGCTTATCCTTCCCCTTCTTCACTATCTCAGGTGTTACGGCTGCAGCCGACACCTGCCCCGTGTCTGTCTCTTCCACTTTTTGTTTGTCAAGCAGGCTGTGTGCGCCAAGGCTCGGAGGCTCCGCCCACTTCCTGGTTGGTGCGGAAGATTCCGTCCAGCGCACCAATCCGGACAGGGCACCTGGAGTACAAAAGTTTGGCCAGCGGGGGGGGGGGGGGGGGGGTGTTCTGTTGAGCAGTTCCCATCTGTGAATCTCGTTATTAGACATCTGATGTTGGATGATTCAGTTCATATTGTGTGACTTGAATGAGGCACTAGCCTATTATCTGGAAACTGGGCCAGGTATATATGTCAATCGGCAGCTCTGCTGACGTGTGTGTGTGTGTGTGTGTGTGTGTGTGTGTGTGTGTGTGTGTGTGTGTGTGTGTGTGTGTGTGTGTGGTGTGTGTGTGTGGTGTGTGTGTGTGGTGTGTGTGTGGGTGGTGTTTGGTGTGTGTGTGTGTGTGTGGTGTGTGTGTGTGGTGTGTGTGTGTGGTGTGTGTGTGGGTGGTGTTTGGTGTGTGTGTGTGTGTGTGTGTGTGTGTGTTTACATCCCTACTTTCTGTCTGAAAGGATTTGTATGGCCAGAATGGAGTGAAACTGTGTCCCAGAGACTGTCATCTCTTGCTAAGATGAAAAATCGATGGTCATATTGCGTCGTCACTGACACACAGTTCAAATGCTGAGGTCCAAATGTGCTCATTGATTGAGTGTAGGTTCTAAAGATGACTGAGGTTTTCCTTCCAGATGGTTCCATTAGGGAACGGCAGGTTCCCAGACACCTCCGAGGTATAATGAATGTATCATTAGAGTGCTATGCTGTATGACAGGCCCACTTCACACCCGTCACATGAGGCCATTAATGTCAACTGTGTCTGCGCCTTCTCTGCCAACGGCTTTTCTTCCTCCCTCAAGCTGAGGAAAAGCCATAGCGTAACCGGTAGCAACGTTTTTACATGAAACATTTTTACAGCATGACAACAAGGCGCAAATACACCACTTGGATTCTTGATAAAAAATAGCAAAAATAGCTGTTGTTATAATAATTATTTCTCGTTTTACAGAGATTATGAATGATGTCATCCGGAAGGTGCACAAGAAAGGAGAATGGAAGGTATGAGCTCCTTATGTCTGTGCTAACTAAGGACGGCCCATTGTATGGGCCCTGAATGACTGTATGTGTGATAGAACATATATTATTGTTATTATGATATTATTATTATCAATAATTATTTATAAGAGTTATAATTATCATTACTAATATTCAATATTGGGTCCTGTCCCCCTCTTGGCTCTCCCAGGTGCTGGTCGTGGACAAGCTGAGTATGAGAATGATATCGTCCTGCTGTAAGATGACAGACATCATGTCGGAGGGCATCACCAGTGAGTACCACCCTCTCAGCTTCGCTAGATAGACTAGGAATCGGGAAGTTGGCATGCTGAATGACTGTGCATTGCATGCATTTCTTTCTTCCCTAGTTGTAGAAGATATCATGAAAAAACGTGAGCCTATCCCCAGCATGGAGGCCATCTACCTTCTAACACCCTCTGATGAGGTAGTCTTAAGTTTATCCAGTTAATCCATTCCTATATTTCACACTTTGTACACTACTGCCTTTATCACCCATCTTCATGTTTCAAGCATTCAGGATGGTATTGGCCTCTCCTCCATAACATCCTGTTGTGTACTTGTGTAGCTTTTTTAGTAACCACATACTCTCACTTTCCCTCTCCCCAGTCAGTGGAAGGACTCATAGACGACTTCAGAGACCCACGTTCTCCCAGATACAGAGGAGCACATGTCTTCTTCACTGACAGTGAGTTACTGGGAACAGACAATTAGATACCAGGACAGTCTTTTTGGCTCTAAGATATTGTTTCAGTCGTAGTTGTGTATTGCTTTCCATTTCTCTCTCCTTAACATCCTATCTTTCTTTCACCACTACCCTCTACAGCAATCCCAGACTCGCTGTTCAATCTGTTGACAAAGTCCCGCGCCTCCAAAGCCATGAAGACCTTGACTGAGATCCACATCGCCTTCCTACCCTATGAGTCACAGGTGAGAGACTGTCTCTGTCTGGGCCTTGGGAGGGAGGAGGGGTGGTGTGGAGGAGGGCCAGAGGGATCTTCACTGGGGGATGGACAGACACAGGACACAGAGGAAACCCCCAGAGACTGAGAGAGTGGGGGAGGAGGAGTGCTGAATGAGCTGGAGTTATCTCCTGATGGAATGTTCCAGAGAGGCTTTAGCCGGCCCCATGGCTTTGCCTCCAATCCCCTCTGCTGTTGTCCTCTAGAATTAATCCTGGGAAGGGGAGGGGTGTGACACGTACAGTAGGCCAGCATCCCGACCCGCCTCTAATCCCTCACCTCATTGGCTGACAATGAGACGGCACTGTCCAGCAGCCAATGGAAGGGTGGGAGAGGGGTGTGTGACAGAGGGGAGTTGTTTGCACACCAGAGGGTCATGTTGTCATGTGACCCTCAACAGATGGGTTTGTGTGGAGGTGCTGAGAGAGAGAAAGCTGGCCTGACACACATATACACACACGCACACACACACACACACACAAACACACACACCATAGGTTAAGCTAAAGGGGAGGGGTCGCGATGCATTTCATACAAAAAAAAAATAGGATGTGAGATGGGAAAAAATGGGCAGCCGTTGTCACTTTTGCATTTAAAACATGATCATGAAAAAATGTCCCAGCTGCCTGCCCCATGCAATCTGTTTTTATTGAGCAATAGTGTGAAAGAGGATTACATGATGTCACCCACACTGACTGACTCACACACCCACAGCCATGCCACAGTGCCCCCTGCATGCTGACTAGTCAACGTCCTACTCCTCTCCTACCCAACCTTGCGCTCACTGACATACGGTAGTCATGCCGACATCTGGCTCCGGTGGGTTGTTGAGTAGGTCCACCAAGAGTCTCACTAGGTCAGACTCTCCTTTTAAAGGAGATTCTGAGATCCGAGATTACCAGAACTAGCCCACCTTGTACTGTCACTGTGTGTTGTCATATCCGTATCACTGCTCTGTGTGCAGGTGTTCTCCTTAGACAAAGCCGATGCCTTCCAAGACTTCTACAGCCCCTATAAGGCGGATGTCAAGAACAACATGTTGGAGCGCTGTGCCGAGCAGATCGCTACTCTCTGCAACACTCTGAAGGAATACCCTGGTGTACGATACAGAGGGTGAGAGAGAGGGGAGAGAGAACAAATACAGGTTCAAACCAGGTCTGATTCACAGTACGTCTATGTCTGACTGGAAACTAACAGCCCATCTGTTGTCCATCTGCCTGTGTCTGCCTGCCTGTCTGTCTGTCTGTCTGTCTGTCTGTCTGTCTGTCTGTCTGTCTGTCTGTCTGTCTGTCTGTCTGTCTGTCTGTCTGTCTGTCTGTCTGTCCGTCCGTCTGTCTGTCTGTCTGTCTGTCCGTCTGTCTGTCTGTCTGTCCTGACTCAGGGAGTACAAAGATTGTGCCATTCTGGCCCAGATGGTTCAGACCAAACTGGATGGCTACAAGGCAGACGACCCCACCATGGGAGAGGTGAGGCAGGGGAGCTGTTGTCATCACACTTTGAGTAGTGACATCTGACATGAATCATATAAACACTCTTAGCTGATATCTCTCTCTCCCCCCCCCCCCCCCTCTCTCTCTCTCTCTCTCTTGCTCTATCTCTCTATCTCTCTCTGTAGGGTCCTGACAAGTCTCGCTCTCAGATGTTGATCCTGGACCGAGGCTTTGACCCTGTGTCCCCCGTCCTGCATGAGCTCACCCTCCAGGCCATGGGCTACGACCTGCTGGGCATCGAGAACGACGTCTACAGGTAAACACACTGTGCCAGTCTCAGACTCTCCTGGGATTCATGTTTCCATGTCCAGTTTGGTTCGTTAGGACGTTAGATGTCCTTCTGTTGGCTTCATGTTTGTTCTCTGTTTGTGTTTGAGCCGTACGGTACCGCATCTGTCATTGCATTCTTTCTTTGTTTGACTCACTCCTCCCTCCCTCTCCCTCTCTCTCTCTCTCTCTCTCTCTCTCTCCCCCCCCCTCTCCGACAGGTATGAGACCAGTGGAATGGGAGAGGTCAGGGAGAAGGAGGTGTTGCTGGATGAGGATGATGACCTGTGGATGAGTCTGAGGCACAAACACATTGCAGAAGTGTCCACGTGAGTCTCTCCAACAGACAGGAACCTCGCACATCTCTGACTCACACACTTTAATTCTGCACATCGATATGCTTTTGTTCAGGGCTCTTTATTTCTGTCACAAGGACACACTAAACACACTGTGTTTACAGGAACTGTGTGACGTACATGATTCTTGAACAGTTCTCTCCTTTTTCTCTCAATTTCTTTCCCTCTCTTTCTTTCTCTCTCTCTCTCTCTCTCTCTCTCTCTCTTTCTTTCTTTGTCTGTCTCTCCCTCCCACCTCCCACCATTCAATCAGGTCTGTGACCCGCTCCCTGAAAGAGTTCTCTGCCAGCAAGAAGATGAACACTGGAGAGAAGGTAGAGTCCAGAAACACACTTTTAGACTGCCTCACTGCATTACTGAGCTGAGTTGTATCCTTCACTCCCTGAGGGTGGAATCCTAACTTGAGATCTATTTGACGTTAATGCAAGATTTACACAAATGTCGGAGTTACTGTGTGTGTGTGTTTGTGTGTGTGTGCTGCAGACTACAATGAAAGACCTGGCACAGATGCTGAAGAAGATGCCCCAGTATCAGAAAGAGTTGAGCAAGGTAAGAGGATGAGTCATAGGATATGTATGCTTCTTTATCACAGAGTTATGGTTTGATGTTACAGTTATGGCCTTTACAATGGATCTAAATGTGTGGAATCTTCGGGATGCTAAAGTGCATCATGCACAATTTGCAGAATACAGCATTCTGTATGAACAGTAAACAGTAAACTAACTGCAGTGAGTTGTGACCACCTCCTTGTTTTCAGTACTCTACCCACCTCCACCTGGCTGAGGACTGTATGAACCGCTACCAGGGCACCGTGGACAAGCTGTGTCGTGTAGAACAGGTAAGACAACCCAGGGAAACTGCAGAAAAGGCTCATTTGCTAGGATATATAGTATTTGTGGTTACATTGGGTATAATGGGTGTATTTAACCATCTTTTCCCTTCCCTTCTACCCCTCTTTATTCCCTGCCCTGCCCCAGGACCTGGCGATGGGAACAGATGCAGAGGGGGAGAAGATCAAAGACCCCATGAGGGCCATCGTCCCCGTCCTACTGGACGCCAACGTCACCATCTTTGACAAGATTCGTATCATCCTACTCTATATCTTCCTTAAGAATGGTGAGAGAGCCACATTCTCTTAGTCTGAGGCGTACCTGTAGAAACATAGCAGCTTCTATCTCCATTCTTCTGTCAGGGTGCAGTGAGGGTTATTCACCTCAATCAAAACATGATAACACATGATTGTACATCTCTGATTTGATTTGTGTGGGTGTGTGCATGTGTGTGTACTGTGTGTGTCTGTGCTTGTTTTCATGCATGTGTGCATGTGTTTGTGTTTGTGCATGTGTCTGTGTGTGTGTGTGTGTGTGTGTGTGTGTGTATATGTGTATATGTGTGTGTGTGTGTGTGTGTGCGTGCCTGTGTGTGTGTGTGTGTCAGGTGTGACGGAGGAGAACCTGTGTAAACTCCTCCAGCATGCTAATATCCCTCCTGAGGACAGTGACATCATCTCCAACATGGCCCACATGGGCATTCCCATCATCTCTGAGGTGAGCTCACACAGCACCTTAAGGAACCATTGAGGAACCGTCTCACAACTGCCTTCCAATGGAGTAGAAACCTATTAGAAAAATATGAATTAGAAAAGCAATTCCTTAAAAAAAAGAGTATGTTCTTGTATCTCTCATCCACTTCAGAACACGACCAAGAAAGTCAAGAAGGTTGACCGCAAGGAGCGAGTCAGTGAGCAGACCTACCAGCTCTCTCGATGGACTCCGCTAATCAAGGACATCATGGAGGCAAGTCTCATCTGTTGTTGTAAATTACATTAGATTAGTTTAGATTAGTGAGATTGGATTAGAGGCATATATCCTGTCATGGATTTGTTTTGCGTTGATGATGACTCATGAGAGTTTTTTTTCATTCTGAAGTTTGCAATTTTTTTGGACTCCAAATGACCCTGTGATGTCTTTCTACAGGATGCCATTGAGGACAAACTGGACCCAAAGCAGTACCCCTACATATCTCAACGTACAGCATCCTCCCACTCTAGTGCTGCTCCATCAAGGTATGGATTTGGGCAATTTCTCATAAACACACACACACACACACACACACATACACACACACACACACACAATGGTTCTGTGTCTGAATGTGCTTCTCTCCCATGGCAGTGCCCGGTATGGAAACTGGCACAAGAACAAGGGCCCTACAGAGATGAAGACAGGCCCCCGGGTCATAGTCTTCATCATCGGAGGCATGACCTACAGTGAGATGCGCTGCGTCTATGAGGTCACCCAGGCTAATGGCAAGTGGGAGGCCATCATTGGTGAGTACGACACACTGGGGAGTATACAGTATTACCACACCTGTTAATCTGTTACTGGCTTATCTCTAAAGTGTGAACAGGCAATATCCTGGGGCTCAGGAACGAAGGAGACATCTTCTCCATCTTCACTGGCTGAAAAATCCTGTTATCGAGTATATCTACATTTCTATATTTGGGACTGGGTTGCAGATCGTTTCGAAATCCTATAGTCCTGTTTCCGTTGCGGGCTGACTCAGCGGTTGTGGAAAATGTGCTTAGTCTGTCGACAGTCTTCCTCAGAGAGCTTTTAGAGAGGACATATGGTGTTGTGACTGCAGGGAATGGATACCAGAGGCGGGGACAGAGTATCAGGACACAGCCAGGAGGGTTGCAGGACTCACTGGTCAGCAGATTAGATCCCTGAGTAGCCTCATAAAACCCCCAATATTCAGTGAAGTTCCATGAATGTTATCTCTAGAAGTATTTTTTCAAGTAAAGGTAATGTTTTCTTTCAGAAGACCCGGCATCCCGAATAAAGGTATTTCCATTGTAGAGTGGGGTGCAATGAGAAAATGAGCATGCAGCCTTTGTGCCCCCCCGTAGGTGCCACCCACATGCTCACTCCCACCAAATACCTAAAGGAGCTGCAGCACCCTGACTTCCTGGACCCCAACAGTCCGCCCGAGGAGCCAGACCTTGCCCCTGCAGAATGACAACACAGCGAGAAGTAAAAGAGCCCCCCCGTCTCTCCCCCCCCCCCCCCCCCCCCCGCCCCCCCCGTCGTACACCCCTCATATCTCATATCGTCTCCTCTCCATCCCACCTCCACCTTCACTGACTCAGCGGACTCTGATCTGCCTCCCACTCCAACGTCACCCTACCTACACTGTGAAATCACTGCAATGGAAAGTTAACCACCATTCACAATGTGTGGGCCAATCACTCTTTTTTTAAATCCACACTTCTTACAAATAGGAAGGATCAGTGGTAGGGTGCAGTGTGTACTCTCTCCGACTGGAATCTCCATCCATCCTGTCATACTTCCAGGGGTGACCGATGCTTGGGGTCATTTTCACCTCTATTCCCCTTTACCACCAGGTCTAGTCCATTGCATTTCCATTTGGTCTGTTGCCCTGTATATGTATATGTATGTCTTTTTTTTACATATAAGTGGTGTTGTCTTTACAGCTGTCAAAAGTACAGTACCACAACAGTCCTCTACTATGTAAGATTTAGCCACATTGTCTTTGCCCCTGATTTACCTACCGTAATTCGGTGAAGCATCTTCCGCAGTGCTCATCATCCTGACTGACTGAATTAATTAGACTACAGTATTTCTCTGAATATGATACTCTTCACTGGACTTAAATCACTGCGGGAGATAGTAAAGATGTGATAATCCTTTACAATATTCCATGTTCTTCAACAACTCACATGTCTCTATGTCTGTTTTGTATTACCTTTGCGCTGCAGGATCAACTGAAATCTTCACCCCTACACGCCTTCTTAAAGTCCTCAAAGACATGGATAAACAAGATGAAGAGAAGAACATCTAAGAACCTTCCTTCTACAGCTGTCCCTCTCCTACCCCCCCCCCCCCCAACCCACTCCCCCCCCCCCCAAAACTCTCTGAACCAGCATACCGTATACTCAGGACCCAACCCATAACCCACCTCACTCTATATAACATGAACGAAGAAATAATCTATTTCAAATTCTGTATCGCCAGCTTATGTATTAAGATGAGCATGATATTACATAATAATGATACATCATAAAGCATAATCCCTCAAAACAAAGCTCTGAAAAAAAGCAGTTATGATTGGATTGGAGTAGAGATTGAACTTGTGTTGGAGGACTGTTGCTATACTTTGTGGCCAGTGGGTGTTTTGTAAACTGCAATCTCAGGATGTTGTTACAGTGTGCTTCCTTCAAAAAAAAAAAAAGAAGAAGATGTAGATTTGATTAGTGAGGATGGCCAATCAGAGATGAGATTAGATTAGTTCTGGATGGGAATTGAGGATTGTTTGGCTAGTAAAGAGTGCTTGTCATCCCCCAGATATTCTCTATACTGCTCAGTGTCTCAGAAGTATGAATGGTTGAGATTATGATGGGATTTTCAACACTCCCCTCCCACCTCTTAAAGATTTATGATAAGCTTTCTGTGCTTTCAGTGAAGATGTGTCTTCCGAGAGATCTATCTAATAGTGTTTTCTTTTATTACGTGTAAAATCCAAGATGATTGAACAAAAGGGCCAATTCTATTTCAATGTTGTATTGGAAAAGATCATTTTATAATTGGTAATTAGAAGCATTCTCATTGTCATGCATTCAGTAGTTCTAAAAATATATGCCATATTGTATCAATGTTTGATTTCTGGTGATTATTCTGACTTTGGAAATGCCAACATGGAGCCACTTTGTATAACATAATCGTGATTTAGCTGTAGTGTGAATCCATAATTGCGACAGTAACGATCAATCATTGGAATATTCTCCCTATATTAGTGTAGCTCTCTGTCTTTGGTCGGGTACATTATATTATGTCATCATAACCATCTCAATTGGTCTTTTCATTTCATTTCTCTTTTCTCCTTTAGATTCATACAATAGTTTCATTTCTCTTCCATTTTCCAGTGCAGAATACAGTATGTTGCACCGTACGCTGTTGTGATGCAAACTAATTTGTTGTTGTTTTTGTTGTTACTGCTGTTGTGTATAGTGATACGTAACTTTCTATTAGAGTAATTTCTTATCTCCTAAGAGAGATACCAGTATTATAATGAATATCAGAATTCTATGCTTGGAAGTGATTACTGTAATCATGAATAATAGTCTTTCTGCATTGAAGTACATACTTAATTAAGCTATTTAATAAAGTGACTTCCGTAAAAAGTGGACCTGTCATGTACTGTATTTCCACATCAGAGTATGTCAATGTATATCAGTGAAAACGATTTACTCATTTGTTTGATTTAAAGATGGATTAGTCTTCTGACACTGTCAAGAACCCCCTGAAAGAAACACAACAGTCTGGGGCTTTACACACTACAGGGCCAAGCTGAGCCATGTGCTGTGCTGGTTTGCATATTTTCCTTTCACATTGTCCTTTCCAGCACTCTTTCAGCAACTATGGTGGATGCGTAACTAGGCCAGCCCAGCACACCTCAGCTCGGCTTGGCTCTGTAGTGTAAATCAGGGTTTAGTGACATCATGTTGAGAGAGCAATAATGATATTGTAGTACATCCAGTGGAGGGAGACATTGGCACATCGCTGGGTTATCACAGAGAGCTTTGCTTTTGAAACAGATGGCTGGAGCCAACATATGCATCCAGCTTTAGAACACTGTAGTGATTGCTTGGTGATGATTCAAGTACATTAAGGCCGTAAAATGATAGGACAAAGCTTTATGTAGCTACATTTTGGAGCATTCAGGAGCATTAGGTCTACTTGTTAGTGTATGTGGAAGTTTAAGCCATATAACATGAAATAATGTCAGAGGTGTAAGACATATACGGTAACAATGCTGTGGTTTTTGAACTCTTCAGGGGGATCGAGGGCCACAGTCCACATACTATTGCAAATGTGTTTTTCTGCCAGGAGCCATGAATTGTTGGTGGCAGCTCTGCTCTACTTTGGTTCTTGTTTTGTTCCTTGAGTGTACAGGGTACAGTATATATAACCATTATCAAACACCATCAGTAAGATACAGTTGTACAACTAACCTCTATACACAGTTGTACAACTAACCTCTATACACAGTTGTACAACTAACCTCTATACACAGTTGTATAACTAACCTCTATACACAGTTGCATAACTAACCTCTATACCATCAAGGGAGCAGCACACAATAAATGCCTGTTTATAGGCAGCCGCTTACTCAGTTCAACACTATGATAAGCTTTTCAATGCATCAGGGCTCAGGTTAGGGTTAGGCTTAAAAAAACAACGAATGCCTTATTCAGTCTGATACAGAATTCTAGGTTCACATCGAACATGCAGAAAAATGAAACGACTCTCAATAAGTTGTTAAATCTTTATTCAGTTCATTGTTTCCGATGCACTCAGGAGACTTGAAGAACACATCAAGCATTTGGTGCAGTTAGCGTTTGGTTATGATTTTGTACTAATACTTTGCCAGCTGTGTAGTAAGAGATGCACTATATAATATTACTATGCTTGATATGCTACAGCTGTAGCTCTACAATATGTGTCCAGTCCCAGTATTTCACAACACCTGTCTACCGTTGGGCACCAGTCCAGATGGCACAGACATAACTAATGTTCACATAGTACTCTGTCTCAAATCATCAAATCATGGCATTGTTTTGGTGCAAGGATAGGACATGTGATGTGGCCAGGGGCTACCTGCCCCTGCAATAGCCATCTGAAGAAGACAGGAGTCTGTACCACCAGCTACAGAGGAACGTATTCCTTTGTAGTTGCGTAATACTGATACAATTATTCAATTTCTCTCTATACATATCTATGTCTATAAATATACAGTGCAGAATACTATACACGGGCAAGGTATACGTATCATATTTGGACTGTTTGCATTCATACCATAAGCAATGGGTCTCATTTTCTTTTATAATATTCAAAAATACCATTATTCTGTAAACCTCAGTCATAATTCATTTACATTTATTAATCAATGTATGAGTTCTTATATTTTATACAATGGGTTGATCAAATCAGGCATTGTGATTGGCCGGGAAGCATTCCAGTCGTTCAGACATCTCCGTTGTCCCCATGGCGACCTCATCACTTTCACTGGCTAAATGTAGACATGCGTCTTTAATCCTCACTTTAACCCTTTCCCACTACGCAGGGAGATCATACCGTACCAAAACACTTAAATAAGCCTTTGAATCCGCTGTAATACACACACACACACACACACACACACACACACACACACACACACACACACACACACACACACACACACACTGTATTACATTGCATTACAGTTACCTCTGCATATCCTCCGCCCCCCCCCCCCCCCCACACACACACACTTTTAGTGGGTTACCTATAATTGATATGTTTTCTCTCTATACTATAACAATGCATTAGCAGCCCAGTGACTAATGTCTCCCTCTCTCTCTCAAGCTGGCGCTGACACCTCATTCCCATCCCTAATTAAGCTCTCGGATCCGATGAAGTACCCATGAATGTGTTCATTCTCAGCAGGGTGTTTGAGTTGATCTTCTATGTGCTGTACAGTGGGTGGATGGATATGGACGTCTCCTATATGGCACATATCTGACAAACGCTCTGCTTTCTAACAAGAGCAAAAAACGAAATAATAGCAGTTGGAAAAGTGTGACTATAAAGAATCAGTGAAAGTGATGCAAGTGAAATTATACAATCCCATTTAAAAATAGTGTCCTCTCATATAGATTCCCCAACATTAGAAATAGCAATCTCCAATCTCGTGGGTGGTTTCAGGCTATATACTGTACAATGTTCAATATACAAGTATGAGTGATCGTGCTCATAAAACATTATGCAAAAAAGTGTTTGAGAGATGACGTAAAGGTATAGTTTGAGTGTGATTAGATACACCTATTTTCAAAGCACCATCTTGGTCGAACCCCTTTCCAGGAGAGAGCTGCTACAAATGGCAAACCTATAAAGGGAGACAGTTGGGCCGACAGAAAAACACAGTTAACGGCAATGACATCCTAAATCACTGCATTTATTTATTTCGTTGAGTTAGGCTATACCCAAGACTTTAGTTCAATGCAATTACGTTCTATTGGTGGGCACTTCTTAAGGCAGAATATCGGACATGGCCATACTCCTGAAGCCAAAATAAATGGGGATAGAAGGATGGATCTGAGAACAACTAGGGGAGGGAGGACGGGGAAAGAGATTCAGATAACTATTTGGTTCCCATGTGCAACACTCTCAACCTCTCCCTCCATTCTCAACCTCTCCCTCCATTTCTCTCCAGCCAAGCCCCTCTAAAGTGCAAAGTCCTGCTAAAGGCCTTGCAGGAGGTCGCCGTTGAAATCGGCCACCAGGAAGTCAATGTGGTCCCTCTCTTTGGTCTTGAAGGCCTCTGCGATGATACGTGCGGCGTCCCTGTGCTCACGGCCCCTCAGGGAAATCCCGTTCACCTCCAGGATCACCTGGCCCACCCTCAGCTGACCGCAGTTGTGTGCTGAGCCCCCTTTCTATAAGAGAGAGAGAGAGAAAGAAAGACAGACAGAGACATACAGAGAGAGAGAGAAAGAGAGAGAGAGAAAGAAAGAGAGACAGAGACATAAAGAGAGAGAGAGAGAAAGAGAGAGGGGGAGAGGGAGGGTGAGAAGGGTGTAGAATAGTGATTAGATAAATTCACACCGGAGGGAAAGATAGACGGGAGTTTGAATGACAGTAAAGGATATGTGAGAGACAAAGACAGGGATGGGCATGATTTATCAAAAGATAAGGAGAGAGCAACGCTTTGATTTGGCAGGTTCTATTGAATGATCATATGGCCTTCCATCAGGCGCGATAAACAGGAGGAAAGGAGACATTAGGCTAGGGGGAGAAGGGCACGGCTGATACCCAGGCAGGCAGGCAGGCAGGCAGGCAGGCAGGCAGGCAGGATGCTCAGCCAGGGAAAAAACAGCTGGTGAACAGAACAGGCCAAGCAGCTGGAGGCCTGCTCCACTTGACACTTGCTCTGATCAACGCCACCTCTTCGACCCTTGTGAAGACTGAGGGGGAAGGCATTCCGGCGTACAAATTGGACTCCTTGAAACTAAGTGATATAGTTTAACCTTGTGGCCTGTAGCCTTACATACAGTACTCTCATAGTGGCAAAGACTTCGGCTGTAACGTTAAAACGCGCGAGAACTGTACTCCCTCTCCCCCCTCTTCGACTTCTTGTTATAAACCAAATGACCCAATGCTCTAACACACCAAATTAGTAAAAGGCTTACACTGAAATCCCCTTATTCTCAACATGAATACAGTATCCTTCCCTAAGCAGAATTCCCCTAGTTGTGAACATGAATACAGTATCCTTCCCTAAGCAGAATTCCCCTAGTTGTGAACATGAATACAGTATCCTTCCCTAACGCTTATAAGACTCTGCACAGTGTGACCATTCAGACCTGACCAATAAATCGTTATTTAATCAGTCCCACTAAATGATGGGGAAATGATTGGCTCAATGTATGCTGTAGTCTTGCTGGTGTCACTTTGATTATGACCAGTATTGTGTTTGATGAGCCTGTAAATGACTCTATAGCCCATCCAGAGTCTATTGTACAGAGATTTATAGGGGCTGGCGGGGCAGTCATTGTCATGGAAATGTGGCTATTTGGCTCTTTACACTCTCCAAAACCCATCAGATTTTCTTCAACAAAATGACAGATCCACAAGAGTGCTTTAAGACTATGTACATCAATGCGAACATAAGATATTCTGCATCAACAGGGAAGGTCACGTTTAAAGGAGATAGGACAATGATAGTGTACCAGGTAGTCTTGACCTCACGTTACAATATGTCTAGTTGTCCACAATGCTGTGATCAGGTGATGAAGCGGTGGCCTCTGCCCGTCTCACCTGTATGGTGACGATACGTGGTAGGGGCTGCCGAGTGTTCGCCCCTCCCTCTATAGCGATGCCCAGGGTGTTGGCATTCTTGACCACACGCACCAGGGTGGCGGTGGGCACTGGGGACCCCGGCTGCAGAGTACAATGAATACAGATAGTTGAGATAAGAACTTAAACTCAACACAAAACACATTTTCAAAGCTTGACACACAATGAATTTGTATAAGGCACAAGATAAGATAAGACATTGTTTTTGTTGTTGTTGTGATCAGGGTCCCCACTGGTTGTCACCTGTCTGGAGGCCTGTGCTGCAGGTGTCTGGGCCCTGTGAGACTCCTGTGGAGCCTGGTTCTTACTGGGTCTGGGACTACCGTCCTTGCTGAGCCCTCCTGCCTCGGCGATGTCCACCCCACTGTCCTCACTCAGGGTCTGGCCACTGTCTGACAGTTGAGACAGTGTGGCACCTTGACATGGGAGATTAGATTTATATATATGTGGTTATCATACACACATGTGCGTACGTGCGCGCGCACACACACACACACACACACATCATGGTACTAGAGCATGTCAACTAGCTGCTACGGCAACCCGACTGCTTCCTGTTTGGGTTGCACACCAATACATAGACGAAAAACAGAAAATCTATCGCTGAATAAAAACCTTCTATAAGATATCCTACTTCTCTGTTGGGTTGTTCTTTGTTGAGAAAGGTTGAAATGAAGTAAAAACAGTCACCAGAAGAGATGTTTTATCCGTTTTTCCCTGTGGTGGTGGTGATGTATTGTATTTTTTTTTTTAAAGTGTGTTGCGCATGACTGTCTGTCATTCTTCTAACAACGTGTGATGTCAAGACTTTTATTGTGATAAGAGCACTCACATTAGATGGCACCCAGAATACACCACTGCCACAGGGAAAAACTGAAAAAAACATATTTTCTGGTGACTGTTTTGACTTCATTTCAACTTTCCAATACAACAGAGAAGCAAGATATCTTGAAGGAGGTTTTTATTCAGTGATAGACTTTCTGTTTTCGTCTATGTATTTGTGTGCGACCCAAATGAGAAGTAGTCGGGTTGCAGTGGCAGCTACGGGTTAAACTGGACATCCATCCTTACCTCGTTGCTGGGGCTGTGCTCTGACCTCTGCACTCAGCCTATGGACATCTGCCATGACACAGTGCTGACTGAGGGAGGGAGAACAAGACCGGTCGGGGCTGCAGGGGGGGGCCGCAGGCAGAGAGAGAGAGGGACACGGGGAGGGAGAAGGACTGGGAGAAGGACACGGAGAGGGATGTGGAGAAGGACGAGGAGAGGGACGTGGAGAGGGAGACCTTGGAGAGGTAGCAGGCTGCTCATAGGAGCAGGATCTGGGGGTATGTTTGATGGTAGCCTCCTTGTTAGGAATGGCGGAGAGCGAGGCGGTGTTCTGGAGAGAGCCGTGACAGGTATGGCGGCCGGAGCTGGGGCGGCCGTGGTGGGTGTGGTGGTAGTGGTCAGGGGTGGGGGAGGAGAGGTGGAGGGAGTTTTGGCAGGTGTGATGGAGAGAGCTGAGGGAGGTGTGGAGAGAGTTGAGGGAGGTGTGGAGGCCGGTGTTTAGGGACGTGTGGTGGGCCGGGTTGGGGGTGGTATGGTGGGATGGGTTGGGGGTGGTGTGGTGGGAAGGGTTGGGGGTGGTGTGATGGGATGGGTTGGGGGTGGTGTGGTGGGATGGGTTGGGGGTGGTGTGGTGGGATGGGTTAGGGGTGGTGTGGTGGGATGGGTTGGGGGTGGGGTGGTGGGGTGGGTTGGGGGTGGTGTAGTGGGATGGGTTGGGGTTGGTGTGTTGGGCTGGGTTGGGGGTGGTGTGGTGGCCTGGGTTGTGGATAGTATGGTGGCCCGGTTTGGGGGTGTTGTAGTGGCTGGAGGTGGAAGAGAGGGATTTGAGGGACTTGTGGTGGCATTCCTGGTGCAGCCTGGTGGGGGCAGTAAAGACAAGGCCAGAGTGGGACATCCTGGACAAGGGGCGTTTAGACTGGTCCCTCTCCCTGGGGTGTCTGGGCTGGATTGGGGGAGGAGGGGGCTTGAAGGACGGAGGAGACTCTGAAGACACTTCATCCTAGGCGCAAAAAGGCAAACATTTTGTTTTTAGATAAGAATCAGCAATAATGCTTAATATCCTATCCCTGAACAACAACAGTGTGACAATTTCAACCAAACAGAAACAAGCATTTGGAAAACTCACCAATGCAACGTCAGGAAGAGCATTCAGGCTATCCTGTGGGTCTTGCTGTATGTTGTTACCATGTGAGCACTCATTCTTAGAAAGAGAAAAAAAAACAGCATTGTTTATCATGTGTTTTACACGAATGACTTAGTCGCTTATCATGATCTAAGTTGAACAAAAACCTTATTCTAAATGAATGGGTCCATCAACTGCCATGCAATCCAAATACACCTGTTAACAGAAAATGATGAGGTGAAACTTTTCTCACATCTCTGAGATACATCCCATTTGCTCCAACTGAACCGTAACTAAAGACCTGTCAATTAACTACAATTGCTTGTTTACAAGGGCTGTAATTTTACAGCCACGGTAATGAGGGACTCAACACAGGCAATCAGACAAGCACAGCGGAGTATGCTATGGTAATCAGCT
Organism: Argentina silus; assembly: GCF_951799395.1. NCBI lineage: Eukaryota > Metazoa > Chordata > Actinopteri > Argentiniformes > Argentinidae > Argentina > Argentina silus. The sequence continues at coordinate 7,075,710 of NC_139661.1, forward strand.
GGACCATTCATCCACAGCCACAGCAACAAGGGCTACAGCCCATGAACAAACTGTCACATAAAGACATAAGATCAGATAAGCTTGTATTTTCTGTTTGCATAGGAATGTGCTTGACGTCATTACGACAACCATACTTGGGTTCACCTCTCAGACATGATAAGCGGACCTCTGGTAACAAAGGGTTCAAATCTTGGCCAGAACATAATGACATAATCCCTGCTTTGTTTAAGGAGCGTAAAGCAAAAAGTCTTATCGGTTTTTATTAGAGCTGGTCTTATCGTGACTAGTGGATAATAGACTGGTTCTTAGCATGACTGCGCAAGGCAGAATGAGGTCCCATTTAAGTGATCTGGGCCACGGTGAAACATCAATACTACACTGCAGCTCAGCAGATATCCCATTTGGAGGCACTGCTCTGTTTGACACTGGCACCACAACACAAGCCCAAACTGATGACAGAAAAGATGAGAAAAGATAGCTGCTGGAAACAACACACACACACACACACGCACGCACGCACGCACGCACGCACGCACGCACGCACGCACACACACACACACACACACACACACACACACACACACACACACACACACACACACACACACACACACACACACACACACACAAAATACATGAACAGGAGTCAGTTTCCCCAAAGCTTCTTAGCTAAAATAGTACTTTATCTCTTTTGAAAATCCAGGACCACTCCTCTCCTAGACTAGATGTTCTTAATTTAACTCTTAATTCTGTTTCATGAACAGGAGATTAACCTGCAAACATGGATTTTACAATGGTTACTATCTCACAGCTTTGCGATTGGCTTGTCAGGAGAAATTAAGTACTACTTAAGCTGTCTGCTGTTGTTAACACATTGATTTCCATATTCCTAGAATCCATAACCATCCTATGGGAACACACCTGTACTATACTAGGTGCCCTCATTCTGTCAGTGTTTTTCATACCTGGTGGCTGCCTGAGGGCTCGTGTATGCAGCGACTCTGTGGATGCAGTGGTCCTATTCCTCCATGCCAGGCCGTCAGAGCCTCCCTCTCGCGGCGCAGCACCAGCCCGTCAAAGACCTCCAGGTCCTGGGGAGCCACCAGACTCCGCACCTCAGACAGCAGGGAAAGCTGGGGAGGGTGGGGTGTGTGTGTGTGTGTGGAGGGGGGGGGGGGGGGGGCAGCACAGCAGAATGGACTAACTGAGTTGAAGAACCACACAGAGAACCTGACAGGACACAAATGAAGGGGCCAGTTGAGCAGACCTGGATTAAGGCTAAAAGCGGACTACACATCATTTTGAATGGAGAGCTTCCACTGAACACGCTCTGTCGTCCTGGAGTAGGGCTAGGCTTTGCCTCTCTGTGCCAAACCATAAGATAATAATATAACATACGCCATTTAGCTGACGCTTTTATCCAAAGCGACTTACATTGCAGTGAGTGCATACATTTCAGTATATATGGTCCCAGCAGGAATCAAACCCACAACCTAAGCGTTGTTAGTGCCATGCGCTACCAACTGAGCCACAGAGGACCACAGACGATGACACAGAGAGGCACCTATGTGTTCTTCCCTAGCTGGTCTTTACCTTGGCGTGGGTGTTGAAGAGCTCAAACAGGGCCATGGCCAGCGGCTCCAGCCCGATGTGTCCCTCCTGGTACTCCTGCAGGTAGTAGACCATGGTCTGCCTCTCTGGGTCAGTCAGCAGCAGGAAGGCCTGCTCCTCCAGGGAAACCTGGGTACCCGGTGGCCCCACTCCTCTACACCCCACCGACTACATGGACAGAGACAGACAGGGGGGAGAGGAGAGGGTGACTCTCTCTCTACACACCACTGATTCCATGGACAGAAGAAACACAGAGGGAGAGACGGAAAGGGAGGAGAGGATGACTGTAGTAACCTCTCTCTCTCTCTCTCTCTCTCTCTCTCTCTCTCTCTCTCTCCCTCTCTCTCTACACACCACGGATTACATGATGAGACACAGAGGGAGAGATGGAAAGGGAGGAGAGGATGATTGTAGTAACCTACTGTTTCTCTCGCTCTCTCTCTCTCTCTCTCTGTCTCTCTACACACCACGGATTACATGGACAGTCACAGGGGGAGAGACTGATAGGGGAAAGGGAGAAGAGGATGACTGTAGTAACCTCTCTCTCTCTCTCTCTCTCTCTCTCTCTCTCTCTCTCTCTCTCTCTCTCTACAGGCTCGCACTGCTTTACCGGCCACTGACTACTGGACATGGACAGAGACACAGACGGAAAGATGAATGGAGGAGAGGATGACTGTAGTAACCTCTCTCTCTCTCTCTTTCTCTCTCTCTCCCTCTCTCTCTCTCTCTCTCTCTCTCTCTCTATAGGCCCAGGAAAACAGTGTATACTAAACTCCGAGCCTGCACTGTTCTGAGGCGATGTGTGCTCTCTGCTCTCATCCCCCACACATACGACATCAACAGTTTATCACGTTTCTAAAAATAAGCACCACTTCAAAGTCAACGGTATTATTGTGAGTCAGAGCTTGCTTTGCCCTTAGAACTCCATCATTGCTATCTTTGTAAGCAGCTAGAGCTTCAACCGACATTTCCAGTGTTGAATAGACTGGGACTTTCAGCGAGGTCCTAAGCCTTGGGCATAATTTGAATACAAACACCAAATTTGTATACATCAAATGGGGAACTTACTGAGGAAAAAAATCTCCATTTGGCACACATGCACTGCCAATAACGTTTGTTGTTGAATTACAGAAAAGTAACTTTTGAAAGCCTTTGGAGTATGCATTATCATTGTAGCCCACAAAACTACAAAACTAATGTCAGTGCCGCGAAGTTCCTAATGAGAAAGCTATTCTCTGCTTAAGGCAACAATATATAGCTCAAGGTTGGAGTGCTTAGAGAAAGCCCAGAAGCAAATGTGGAGAACAAGAAAACGGGGGATTTACTGGAACAAGAGAAGCACTCTGCCTGTTGGATTGGAAAATCAATACTTCATACGAGTTTGCAGATTGTATCCGACCTTGAGGAGCTGCGTAGCAAATTATGGGACTGGCTTTATGCTGGCAAGACACGGTAATGGAAGAATCGAACAAACAGGGAAAAACCACGATCAAGGTTAGGCACTTAACATAGAAATGCTTTTCACAGTAAACGCCTCTGCTTCACATTCCCTCTCTGCGACACACACACACACTTTCCATTTTGATTGTACACTGGGTTTATGCCCTCAATTGGAAGTGAAGTTGAATAAAATGTACTGAACTAATTTAACAACAGGAATGTGATATCTTGTCCAGCAACACTGAGGGACTATCTGAGGACACATCCAAAGGCTCTAGCTGCAGGCCACTCTGATGACATCATCCTTGGCTTGACATTCTGATGACCTCATCCTTAGGTGGACACTTTGATAACCTCATCCTTAGGTGAACACCCTAGTTATCTCATCCTTACGTGGACAATCTGATGACCTCATCCTTAGGTGGACAATCTGATGACCTCATCCTTAGGTGGACACTTTGATGACCTCATCCTTAGGTGGACAATCTGATGACCTCATGCTTAGGTGGACAATCTGATGACCTCATCCTAAGGTGGACACCCTAATTATCTCATCCGTAGGTGGACAGTCTGATGACCTCATCCTTAGGTGGACAATCTGATGACCTCATCCTTAGGTGGACAGTCTGATGACCTCATCCTTGGGTGGACACTCTAATCACTGACTGACAGTTTGGCAGGACGCCGTGGCAACACAAGGTCAGCCCACGTCAATAAAAGAAGAAGGAGCACGGACTGTTCTTCGTTAGCTGCTGCCCTTAATTAGTGGTGAGCACCGAATCCCGTCAGGGGAAATTCATTCGATTATCATCCCCTAAACCTCTAAAATGCCAACGATTAGCATTCACTATCAGTTAGTACAGTACGTGCTGAGAAATGCAATGGAACCAATACATACAGGCAGAGACAGTGCCATTGATCCAGGTCTGTATGACTTGCATCATAATTACTGATGATACCGTATATGAAAAGAAACACGAGAAAAGTTATCATCATAATCATAATCATAATCATAATCATCTTCATCATCATCATTACGTCCACCTATTCTCCTGCTGAGGAATATGAACTTGGTATTTTTTGCATCTGCACGTACGCTCTGAACCTTTCATCTCTGTTCTGTGTTACCTTGTTGTGCTGCAAGTACAAACTGCCCTAGTCTGTACCTGTGTTCTACAGCTCTCCTGAGGAGCCTCTGGGAGAGATCCCATGGGAGTGGCAAGGTTCAATGACAGAGGGCCCAGACACTCTCAATCACAATAAAAAAAAAAAAAACATGCCCAGACCCAGTGGAGTGTGTGTGTGTGTGTGTGTGTGTGTGTGTGTGTGTGTGTGTGTGTGTGTAAGTGTAAGTGTAAGTGTGTGTGTGTGTGTGTGTGTGCGTGTGTGCGTGCGTGCATGCGTGCGGGACGTGCAGACGTGCGTGTTATGTTCATGCATGTGTACGTGTGTGTGTGTGTGTGTGTGTGTGTGTGTCTATGTGTGTATGCAGGTGTGTGGCGTGATTTACAGTGTTCAGGGCCCTCAGAGGGGTGTTGCTCATGTCAGGGCGGACTCCTCCTCAAGGTTAATCTCCAAATGCACTACGAGGTCTGGCAGCCAGAGAGGGGCTAATGGCCTCTGCACCAATCTTTCTACAGTGGCGTCACAACAGCAGACACTCAACACTGGAATACCGCTGGGGGGGGACTCATAATCAACATACTGTGGTTCAGTGTGCAGCCGTTTAGAACAACAAACTAGGTTACCGTAAAATGGCACAAGTACAGAACAGTGTATGCTGTCCTACTTGTCTACTGCAATACACTCTGACATTCATCAGAGCGGTAAATCATGTGATGGTCACTGTTTTGTTTGTGACGAACCCTGTCCTTTATTCACTATCCCTAATTTATTCCTTCTACCCAACGGTTGATGAAATAAAAGTCTTACCTGCATTAAATCAACATGCCCTCCCCACCCATTTCGAATGACAAACGTCATTAGTTGCATACTGCCGGAGGCATTGAATTGGGTCTCTTTTTTTGATGAATAGCTGTTTAATTTTAGCAACGCCTTTGATGTGGATCAAGTTGGCATTCGAAGCACATTTGCATGTTGCTCTCCTACGGTTTGCAATGTCAAAGGAGAACAGTACCCAGAAAGAGAGAAAGAGAGTGAACAGTACCCAGAGAGAGAGAGAAAGAGAGTGAACAGTACCCAGAGAGAGAGAGAAAGAGAGTGAACAGTACCCAGAGAGAGAGAGAAAGAGAGAGAACAGTACCAGAGAGAGATAAAGAGAGTGAACAGTACCCAGAGAGAGAGAGAAAGAGAGTGAACAGTACCCAGAGAGAGAGAGAAAGAGAGTGAACAGTACCCAGAGAGAGAGAGAAAGAGAGTGAACAGTACCCAGAGAGAGAGAGAAAGAGAGAGAACAGTACCAGAGAGAGAGAAAGAGAGGGAGAGGTGAGGTGAAGTGAGAACGTATTCATCCAGTGGGAGAGATGTGACGACACAACTCGGGAGAGCATTTCATAACAGTCTCCATTTGTAAAGAAACGTTTTCTTCCCATTTTTCCAATGACCCACCGTCTTAACCCGATCACGGCGGCAGTATATAGGCAAGTTAAGTTTTAAAGTTTTAAAACGAGACACATCATCATTTCAGCTGACTATTCTTCCATTTAGCAGATTTCATTGCAGAATACTGCAGCTCACATAAACTTGAAAGTGTCTTGAAATGCTAGTAAATCCTGTTTGGGTCACCTTGATCGTAAAATGTTTTCAGTTCGAGAGCCAAGTCCCTAGAGTTGGATAGAGATGATGATAGAGATGGAGAGGTGTGTGCAGAGAGACAACGGTTGCAGCTGACAAATGCTGCTTGTAATTGAGAGTAACAAGAGAGGCGAGGTTCTCTGCTCCCAACCTGCTAACCGGTCCTGTCATTTCTCTCCTGCTCCGTGCCCTGCCCCATCCTTTCTCCTTGCCCTCCAAACCAACCACATGTCACATTCCTACAAGCTTTAACTTATGACTAATGTGTCCTCTCTCCTCCTCCCCCTAGAAAGCGTGCGCTATATTTTTTGTTCTGATACTGTCAGGACATATGACATTTGTTAGAGAGAGCAAGATCAAAAGTCTTCACCACACCTTTTACTTCTACAGCCATTAGAATCAAAGGGTTCAGTAGTTTTTTCTGTTTCAACCATTTGTATGTAACTGAATTTCACATACCCACAGCAATAACATACCTGGGCACATTTTCAGTTAGTCTTTTCTCATTGCTTCCACACAAAATGCAAATGTTAAGCACTTTTGTGCAAAACAGTTAACACAACTCTCTACATAAGATACCAATTGAGTAAGTGTTGACAAATATTTAATTATTTCCTTACAGCATAAAGTATAGCTATTTCTTCCATTCTAGTGAACCTCAACTCCATACATGTTTTAACTATCTGCTTCTTTCAGAATATTATAGAATAATTTGATTGATATAGATACTAAGCATTCATAT
>NC_139661.1:7084756-7089756 GCF_951799395.1 Argentina silus
AGGGTGAGTATACTCTACATAGAACCCCTTTGAGTTCCATTTAGAATCCTCTGTCGAAAGGGTTCAACATGGAACCAAGAAGGGTTCTACAATGGGTGCCACTACAGGGACAAATGAAGAACCCTTTTGGGTACTAACTAGAACCTTTTTTGGTACTAACTAGAACCTTTTTTGCTAAGAGTGTATACTGGCAGTCTGGCACAGAGGAAATGAACACACACACACACACACAGTAGACAATAGAGGTTTCATTCACAATAGAGAAGGTTTTCTAACAGCTGCATGCACACAGAAAGGTTCAGCCAATCACCACAATCAGACAGTCCCTAGACACAGGAGAGGCGTCGCGGGCCAATCAAACATAAACTGCTGAAAAGAAGAGATCAGTGATGAGAGGAGAAATCTATATCACAAACATTATTCATAGGACAATGTTCTCTCAGAGGAAAAACAATCAATGCTTATTACCTAGGAGTCCATTATTCTAATACACAGACAAAACACAGACGTGGTTATTTCAAATCAATGTCCATCTTTGTATTATGCCCAGTCATATTCAGTGAGACATTTATGAGACATAGATGAGCTTTGATTTGAGCCTGTTGAACAATGAGGAGAAAATATGAAATATGAGATGGGATAAGCATCTTTGAATTGGCATGTTTTAGTATCAATAGGTACTTGATAGATTAATGATAATAAAATAGATCATGAGCAAATCTCTATGATTAAGGTATCAAAGTTGTTTGCCATCTTTCAAAAGTGCTGTACGGGGGAGGCTGGTGGAGGTAGAAATCGGAGGACCGGCTCATTATACTGTAATGCAGGGAATGGAATTAGAAATGGTATCAAACACGCATGTTGGATAGCATTCCTTATTCCATTCCATGCATTACAATGAGCCCGTCCTCCGATTTCTACCTCCACCAGCCTCCCCTCGTGGAAACTCTATTGATCTCATGCTTAGGTGGACACCAGTGGAGACAGAAATCAGAGGACAGACTCATTGTAATGCATGGAATGGAATGAGGGTGAGCAAATTAGGTCGAGAGTTGAAGGAGAAGATTAGAACGACAGGAGAAGCTGAGGAAGCACAACATGACCTATTATTGGACTCTGGCTTTACACAAGGACTTCTTTTATTGACCTATTCTCTTTCTAGGAGAGGAAGCACAGGAAGAAATTAGTTATCGACTTCTGCCCCAAACTATCTCCGCCTCTTAACACCAATACATTTATATGAGGTAGAATCAGCTTGAGGGAAACTCCACAATTATTGGGTGAGAGAGAGGGTCTGATTTCCACCCCCTCAAAGACCTCTGGTCTGCAGCCGCTGGGGAGGGGTCGGGTGGGGTGTGTGTGGAGGCGGAGGGGTCACTGTACTTTACATGCAGGGTCCATGTTCTGAAGTCATTTGTCACATAGTCCGACTCCTGTCCAACGGGACGATATGCATAACTCAAACGCAAGTCGATAGACGGAAACCATCCGAGTTGCGTTTCATCGATCATTCGTGATGAAGCGAGACATCAAATGGCTCTGCGTCAGATGGGGGGAGAGGAGCAAATTGTCCTTCCTTGTCCTTTATTCAGGGAGAGGGCAGGCTGCTATTTTCAGCAGCAGAGGCAGTCGGCTGGCTTTTGATGGTCTCCAGGTGGTCTAAAACAAGGTAGAGGAAAAAGTAAATGTGCAATCTCCCGCAGAGTGAGGCAGTAACAATAACCAACCCAATGTTCTTTGGTCCTGTTTCTAGTGACAGACACATCTGTTGGCTGGCCGACTGAGGGGCAAGGCTGGTTGAGGGTGCGTCTGATCCCCAGGGGGAGTGACACTAATTAAAGCCCGCGCCAGGACACCCAGACGGGGGACGGCCACAGGACTCATCCGTCACACCGCACAACAGCTGGATCTGGATTGGCTGAGACCCTCATTAAAGGGCTGAGACCTGCCACACACACACACACACACACACACACACACACACACCGTGTCTCACTCTCAGAGGTGGAATGACTAAGATGTCTTTAGAAAAGGTTTATCCTCTGTCAGAGGACAGAAGAGAGGAGAGAAGAGGGGAAGGGAAGAGAGGAGAGGAGAGGAGAGGAGAGGAGAGGAGAGGAGAAGAGAGGAGAGGAGAGGAGAGGAGAGGAGAGGAGAGGAGAGGAGAGGAGAGGAGAGGAGAGGAGAGGAGAGGAGAGGAGAGGAGAGGAGAGGTTAGGATAGGAGAGGAGAGGAGTGGGGAGGGGATGGGAGGGGAGGGGAGGGGAGCGGAGAGGAGCGGAGAGGAGAGGACCTTATGTAATCTCTCAGTATCTATGAACGAATCCCCAAAAAGTCTAAAGAGTAATCTCAAACCTATGATCGCTCAAACAGTCACAGAGCTTTGTATTATTTGCTGTTTCAACAGGTTACAAAACATTAACCTGGGTCTAATGAGAAATATTTCCTTTCATTTCGTTTCCTCAGAGACTCCAACAGCTTGTCCAAGGTTTATCCTCTATCAGAGGACAGAAGAAAGGAGAGAAGAGGGGAAGGGAAGAGAGGAGAGGAGAGGAGAGGAGAAGGGAGAGGAGAGGAGGGGAGGGGAAGAGGAGAGGAGAGGAGAGGAGAGGAGAGGAGAGGAGAGGAGAGGAGAGGAGAGGAGAGGAGAGAAGAGGAGAGGAGAGAAGTGGTTAGGATAGGAGAGGAGAGGAGAGGAGAGGAGAGGAGAGGAGAGGAGAGGAGAGGAGAGGAGAGGAGAGGACTTTATGTAATCTCTCAGTATCTACAAAAGAACCTCAAAAAAGTCTAAAGAGTAATCTCAAACCTGTGATCGCTCAAACAGTCACAGAGCTTTGTATTATTTGCTGTTTCAACAGGTTACAAAACATTAACGTGGGTCTAATGAGATGGGTCTATGAGAGAAATATTTCCTTTAATTTCGTTTCCTCAGAGACTCCAACAACTTCCATAGCCAAGTTCTGAGCCGTGATGACATGATTAATGAAGTAATTAACTCAAACTGTATTACGCTGTTAAACCGAATGAGCGATGGAATTTGACCTGTTTCTATTATCATAATGGTGCAATAATCAGCATTCCATACCCTGTATAGCTTAGTATGCTCCTACCTCACTATAACCACTGCACATTGGCCTCTGCCCTTCTAGCTCTAATGAGTATCCCCCCGTAAATAACCGATATTTATGATTTAAGGCCCGTATAAATATAAACAAGATACCGCTCGCATTCAAGGCAATAGGAGCATGTGCAAAATGTATCAAACCTCTCATTAAGGCCCAGACAGACGCCTTGGGGGTCGATCATCTGCATGGCTGCTGAGAGCATACTGAGAGAAACAAAAGTCCAACTCTACTCTGAAACAACAGTTCTATATCTGGCCGATTTCCATTAGACTCTTGTCAGAGATAGCCAACAGACCCCCGGGCTGAGGGAGAGGAAGAAATAGAATGAAAGGGAGGAGGGAAAGAAGAGAGAGAGAGAGAGAGAGAGAGAGAGAGAGAGAGAGAGAGACAGAGAGAGAGAGAGAGAGAGAGAGAGAGAGACAGAGACAAAGAGAGAGAGAGAGAGAGAGAGAGAGAGAGAGACAGAGAGAGAGAGAGAGAGAGAGAGACAGAGAGAGAGAGAGAGAGAGAGACAGAGAGACAGAGAGAGAGAGAGAGAGAGAGAATGAAGGAGGGTAAACAAAGGCCAGCGAGATGATCTCCGAGGGAAAACAAATAGCCTCTTTACCTGCCTGCTGCTCCTTATCTAATGACAAGATCAGTCCATCTGCCACGGACAGGACAGCACTCTAACATTCCAGATGAGAGTCACAACTGTGTTGTTCTTCTATAGATCTGTGAATATACCGGGGCTGTGCAATGAACCTATTGAGGTACAACATTGAAAAGATACCAATCTGAGAGGCGTGAAGTTTGGAGATCCAGTCTCTTTCTTCTGGTCTCTTCTGGTCTCCCTCTTTAAATGTCCCTCCTTTTCTCGTCTTCCCTCCTCCTCCTCCTCCTCCTCCTCCTCCTCTTCCTCCTCCTCCTCCTCTTCCTCCTCTTCCTCCTCCTCTTCCTCCTCCTCCTCCTCCTCCTTTCATTTGGCCTCCCTAGTGTCTGTCCAGGCTGTCATAGGGCTAGATGGTGTTTAGCCCCTGCAGGCCACACATTGGGCTGATAGGATGCCTGGCTTTCATCCCCTGCTCTGACTAAACACCGCCAGCTGGAGTGCAGAAAGGCATCCTTCATCAAGAAAACGCTGCCGACATATCAAACGTCCGTTCAATCACTCAAGAGACGACGTTTGGATTTAGCGTGTAGTTTCTTTCTTTCTTTCTTTCTTTCTTTCTTTTTTTCCCGTTCTCAGGAATAAGAACGTTCCTACGGGGGATGGAATGTTCGAAATGGGCTGACAGAGTAGATTAGAAAGGGGGGGAAAAAACAACCCTGGATAAGCACGGTGATGCATAATGACATGCTGTCATGAGTCATATTGTTGACAAGCACATGGATCTCTAATCCAGCCTCAATCCAGATTAAAAACAGACTGAGGATGAATTCAGTTGAGGGACTCTTGATGTTAGCGACGGTTGGAGGACAGGTACCTTGAGTGTGCCGGCGTCTGCAGCTGAGCCAGGGTCCACTCCTGTGATGTAGATACCCAGGCCGTACTCCGCCCCGCCCCGGATCATCAGGCCCAGAGAACGCCCGTCGTCCAGATTCAGGTTCACCTAGTGGGGGTGCACACACACGCGAGCATGCACATACACACACACACACACACAGACACACACACACACACACACACACACACACACACTAAATAATCTGGTACGTCAGATGAAGATATGCTTAACACTTCTGCACACATATCTACTGTACAATGTATACCATAACTAGGGCCAGGAGTTTTCCCTGGGCAAGGCACATGACATAACAGAAGCCCTGGCACCTATACGGTACCACTGACTGTTCGTCTCAGAGGTGCAGAAGCGACATCAATCATTCCCACAC
>NC_139661.1:7094756-7192256 GCF_951799395.1 Argentina silus
AGGTGTTCCGGATGCAGTCAGAGTTGAAGTGGGTGTAAACTCAGTGGGTCTGCGTGGGATTGTACGGATGGAGGGACGGATGGGGCTGCAGGTGGTTGGGTGGAGCGGAGGAGGTGGAGGGCTCTATTTTTACACCGGAGGAGAGGGGAGGGGACGAGAGGAGAGGGGATGAGAGGAGAGGGGACGAGAGGAGAGGCGCTGCAAACGTCAATGCAGGTCGTCAGGCTACAGTGGCTTGGCCTACAATGCTCTCACGTGGCTCTCCATCCTGTTCCAAAGATGCTTGACAGAGAAATATGGAGAGCAGCCAATCTTCTTTGATAGTCAGTAGCCAACTTCACTCTATCACCTTTGCTATTTTCTAAATTACTGTAACAGATAGCAGTTCTTTTTTCCAACCCCATGGCAAATGGTGTCCTATATTTCTACTTTGAAAAAGAAAACCTGTTATGTGACTCATATAGTGCTCAATAGTGTAGCCTACTGTGTATGCCTCACAATGTCCCTTGTGTAGAAAGGGACAGAATCCCATTGCAACAGAGCAAAGATAAAATAGATGGATTTCAAGGTCTGTCTTTTGCACAGCAAACCAATGTGTAGTCATATACAGTACAGTACAAACCCTAACATAACGTCTGTACATTGAGGAGTCATTTGAAACATATAGAGGTAAACAAGAGTTATATAGAAATGGAGTCAGACTCAACAGCAGTAAAGGAAAGTGTGTTAGTGTGTGTGTGTGTGTGTGCATGCGTGTGTGCGCGTGTGTGTGCGTGTGTGTGAGTGTGTGTGCACTTGTTTGCATTTTCCTTGTGCGGGCATGTGTGTGTGTGTGTATGTGGAGGTGTGTGTGTGTGTTAGAGGGGTGGGGGGCGGGGGGGAGTCTCTAGGAGGTAAATTGAGGTAAATTAGCTGTCACCTGAAATCTCCTTTGCCAGCTGCTTCCCTCCATTCCTTCATCTATCAGAGTTAACAAACTTCATCCCTTTCTAAACAGACCTCCTCCGTCCCTCTGATCCACAATACACAGGATACACAGGGCTGGGACACATGCAAATCCATGTCATGATAGCTATCACAGCACTCTCTGATCTACATGGCTAGTTAGGGTGCTTTTCCACACCAGAGGGTTTGATTCGCTTTAGGTTTCCACCTACACAGTGACGCCTGTTATCTAGAATACGTGCTTTGAAGAGTCAAGAGCTACATTCAAGGACACCCCACCAACGCAACTGGAAAGTTGTTTTTCTATTGGTAGAACTGCAATTGAGGCTCCAAGGAATTCCAACAGGGCAAGAACAATTGCTGTAATGACAGCTGACATTTGCCAAACAGTCAGGAGAATCACCATCTACAGTCCAGAGGCAGACATTTTACCTGAGCCCCCATGAGGGGAACAGAGAGGTGTGAGGAAAAATAGAACACCAAGAAGCAGTGATTTTGGAACACAAAAATGGTTCAATGAGTCTGAGGAGTTACAGTGCCGCATAAGCCTACAACCGTGGTTTCTCAGTCTAGTTTGAACATGGATATGGCATTACTGTGACTGTAAACCCCAAGAAGAACAGCAAAACATAAGAAAACAATTACACCCAGTCATGTTCATACAGTTCATACATTTTTTTCATACATAAAAAAGAGGCTTCTAAAACAAATAGCCTAACTCACATTCATACTAGTATCAACTCAGATCAGAGACGCATTTCCCCCCCTAGCCCAGACTCCCCACAGAGTGACAATAAAGCGATGTCCCACAGGACACGGGGGGGGGGGGGGGTGCAGCAACAACCCTCCCCATTGCTCAGCACAGTGTCTAAGCCACCCTAAAGGGAGGAGACACTTAATGAGGATGAATTCCCAGGCACCAACGAGCTATATCAACATCCAGACTGTGTCTGCCAATACACAACCTGATTACAACAGGATTACCAGGAATACAAGAGCATTGGATTACAGCTTTGCGAGAGGACCGTGTCATTGCCAAAGCAGCAAGGCCTCGTACGGTACGGAGAAGGAAGCTGGAAGATGATACAGTTATCCACAGTCAAGGTGTAGCGATGTGGTCAGAAGAGCTTTTAAGGGAAGGAGTGGATTACTCCCAGCAGAGAGCACAGGTGTAATGACATCTACTGACATGTACTTCAGACACCACACAGAAACAGTTTACTCGAAAGCAAGTTGCAAGTAAATAGAGTTTAATGACCCAGGAAGCAGTAATCAAGCATGTAGGCGACAACATGCTGTTTGACTTGGAGCTGATAAGGCGATGATGCAAAACAAGGTGAATTTCTTTGTATTTCCGTTCCACACTGGCTTTGTTGCTAATTAGCAACGGATTTCACAACGACTTTGTTGTTGTTTTTCCATTGTATCCCACCGACACTTGTTAATTATACTGAACACCAAATTAGAATAAGAACATTAGATTTATTTGGTGATACTGAAGCATAAAGTGTACGACAGTATGTTGTCAGGGATACCTATAATCATGTTACTCCCACCAACATCCACTACTAGGATGGTAAGACCTGTGGTAATTGCAGCTACCCTCCAGGTTCAGTGTATTGCAGTGTGAGAGTGTTACAGATCAGGGAGGCTTGCCTCTCTCATTACTTGGTCCTGAACTCAACTAACCCTGATGAAAGGCAGAGAACAAGACTTCTAGCCATCAATCCAGCACATCTTCATTTGAGACACAAATTAATACCCAACAGATCAATGTTCAGTCCACAAACACACATCAGCCAGACGGCTTACTCGATATCCATTCCATTCATGTTTTGACGTACTTGATGTGCTGGAGAAAATTGGTTGATGTGCTTGTTGATATGAGAGCTGATATACCCGTAGGTTTATATTCTGAGAGAGAGCAGGATGAGATACACTGGTTTCTCTAGGGAAGGAGAGCGGTGAGGGAGGACAGACAGACAGAGAGAGAGAGAAAGAGAGCGAAAGAGAGGAGACAGAGGAGTGGAGAGCGGTAGACAGAGACCATAGAGAGAGAGAGAGCGAGAGAAAGAGAGCTGAGAGATATGCATGACAAGGCAAGGAGAAAGGTGGGTGAGAAAATGACAGCCGGGAGGAGGCTTTGACAAAGGGAAGCAGGGCATACAACGAGGCGTGACAGATGAGTAATGAAGCCAGATACACAATCATATCCAGAGAAGATGAGAAAAATACCAGCCTGAGTTGAGCCACCAAATGAATAGGTTGATCCCCCAGAAAACCAATACCAAGAACCTATATACAGTATAAGTGCATTAGTTTGACATATAACCTTGGTCAGACTAGCTTCACCCACTGGCAGTGGGAGCAGTTTCTAATGAGATGTATAAACAGGCCAGAACATGAGTTGGGGAGTAGGTTGAAGTGAGTCGCATTAAAATGTCCAAGCAGCTCTACACACTCTCCTCTCTATCCTCTCTGTGATGTAAGCTGAGCCGGAGCGTGATAGGCCCTGGAGCTGCAGTAAGGAAGTGGAGATAGCACCCAATTGATTCATTTGGTCTGCAAGTGGCTGTTCCATCCTCTGCACATACTGTGGAACAGCAAGTGGCTGTTCCGTCCTCTGCACGTATGGCCTGAATTCTCAAGGAAAGACCACCCCCCCCCCCCCCCCCCCCCAAAAAAAAAAATGCAAAAAAATGTCCAGATTACATTTCGACAAAGCACTGCCACCCCCAGAGCAAAAAAAACAACTCTTTGACGAATCGAGCTCCTTTTAATCCTCGCCTGAACTCCATTCCAGAACTTACTGCGATCCACTTTGATGATACTGACCGCGCTGAGAGCAAGTAGTGTTCTTGGCTGTTACGCATCCCTCATTATTCACACTCTCTCGGTTATATAACGGTACCCTTTCTCTAAGAGGCTTTTGTCATGACATTCTCTTGTTGTTAGGGTTATGAGAAGAAAATCGCCCCCGTGCATCATTGTGTATAAATAGCAGCAGCGTTCTAGGTCTGTTTGTTCCAGAGCTGTGGGATTTTAGCACAACGTGTTTCCGAGCTGAATGAATGGAAAGGAGAGCGACTTAGCTATTCACAGGGCTGGGAGGTCTGTCTTGCACTCAATTCATGTGTGTGTGTGTGTGTGTGTGTGTGTGTGTGTGTGTGTGTGTGTGTGTGTGTGTGTGTGCGTGCGCGCGTGCGCGTGTGTGTGTGTGTGCGTGCGTGCGTGCATGCTTGAGAGTGACCGACACTGACCTAAACTCTGAAGCAGTCTGGTTTATTGCGAGGGAGGATTCACAACACTGCAGGGTGTAACAGTAAAGTTAAAACCCTGTGGAGTTAAGTCTTATTCTTCATTTTCACTCTTTTCCCATTTCACTATGGTTACTGCCCCAAGCTCTTGACAGAGGATTTAGGCTTAGTCATATCAACTTTAAATAAGTATGAATATGTGTCATACTGTGTATTATACTGTATATTTGTTCCATTACTATTGAACAGTAAGAAAATCATCAAACTACACAGCCCACTGTGAATATTATTGCGTCCCTATCCTCAGCAATGCTGGCAATCTGTGGCACTTTGAAGTAACACAACACAAGAGGAATTAGCCTCCTCACACCCTGCCTTAAATTCCGCCTGCTTAATTAAAAGCTTTAATGAATTATTTAGTTCTTGATGAGACAGGGATCGGGACCAATAGAATAGCTGAGTGCCAGTCTCTACAGGGAAATCAAAGCACAGCAGAACAGGGTTTGTCCTCTGGACTCACTCAGTCTGTTGGGAATATAAATGACACAAAAACAGAAAGTGAAATGATAAGTATAGTGATGTCATCATAAAGATACCACACTTTAATTCATTTTGAATGCATTGAGAGACAACAATCATCATTTCTTCCTCCCAGGGAGTTTTTCCTCGCCACTGTGCCCTATGTTTTTCTCCTCTCTGGAGAGTTTTTCCTTGGCTTGCTTCTTAGGTAATTCAGTGTTAGTTCATATAGTTTGTATTGCATTTATTGTTTCTATTGTGTGTATTGTTCTTGTTGTGAAGCAGAAAGCGCTATAAAAATACATTTGATTGATTGCTTGGTCATTCAACTTCTTTCAGGTGCACCTACTGTACAAAGGCAGAGATAAAATAGCTAGGCCTGAATGGATCCTCATAACATATAGGCCTACAGCCTTACCAGGCAAGCAAATCATCATTTGGCATCAAGAGTAACTGATATAGTTACTGGTGCCTCAACCATCGCTGAACTCATTCTAAACTTAATGGGACAGAGAACTCAGACCGCACGATCATGTCTGCCCTTCATACACAGTGTACTCCTCTGTTGAAGAACAATCACCAGACAGACTAGCAATTAACACCACCAAGTGTTCTACATCTCAATCTTTCATATATAAAACTGTATCATTTAATCATGGAGTACAACAGTCAAAAATACCCACTGCTATCCATTACCACCCTGTGGGCTATTGAAACATGAGAGACACCAACTTCAAAATGGCACACATATCCATGATAGGCCATTTTCATTATTAGATGAAAGAAAATGCAAGATTATTATTATTATTATTATTATTAATAATAATAATAATAATAATCTTGCATTTTAATCTTGCATTAATAATAATAATAATAAACCACTGTCAGAGAAGTAGGTATGCCTAATATGTGTTTCAGTTTTAGACTGAATCAACAAAGCCTCGTCTTGGGAGTGGAAGAGGATTCTGTGATATAGTACAGTATGCTCTTAAATTCAAAGTCCCTCAAGGTCCTCCAGGCATTCCAACTCCTCTGAAACGCTTTATTTCTTCTGGAAATAGCTGCAGATGCGTATTCGAGTCTGACTCAGTAAAAGAAGACAACAATGCCATAGTCCTCTGACAGCCTGACAAATTCTGCCTTGACAAAACAAAAACCCAGTGACAACAACAAGTCGAACAATCGACAAAACCCCAAAGTAGTATGACATATATGTGAAAAACACATTATTTTCCTGGCTGGAGGCCCAGGCCACACACTCTTCCTCTCCTGCTCCATAGTCCTCTGTCTCCACTCAGATTGCCTCTACACTTCACAATGCATTACTGTTACATAACCGCACAAACTTCAAAATAAATCTGGAAATTCAAGTTGTAGCATTGCTGAGAACAGCAGCTAAACATAGCAAGAGCATAGGGTAACCAGTCAACATGTTTGAAATGATATAGATCAAATCCATTATGATGTCTGTGGGGCAGCATTGCACTTTGACTGCATGGGTGCAGCAGAGGTCACAGAGCCAGAGGCTTATTATACACAGAGGATTATTCATCTGTGATCCAGTGGTGCTGAATAAAACGTTGATTTTGATGTGATTAGCAAGTGCCTCAAACTGGACCTCAAGTCACTGATGCAGTACCCCGCATCAGATTTTCTGTCACTCTTTTTCAGCAGTATTATGCCACAGTGACATGTAGATCATCTTACACAGTGTTGCTTTAGACCTAATTAAGTCATTATTGTATTTTAATTGGGCATATTTTTATGCATATTTTCAAATGATTATCTCATGTCTTCTTGTGGATATGCACTAAAGATACACTAATAGAGCTTTCCACTTCATGAACACACACACACACACACACACACACACACACACACACACACACACACACATACACACACACACACACACACACACACACACACGTCACACACGCAGCCTACCTTGACTGCCTCTACATGTGTGACTCTGTCAAACACCATGTCGTTGACTGTCACTATCTGGTCCCCGACCCTCAGGCCTTCTTTTTCGGCAAAAGATCCAGGTTCCACCAAAGACACATAGATTCCCACACCGTGCTCGGACCCTCCGCGTATGCTGAACCCTAAACCCTCATGGCTTTTGCTGCGTCTCAGGGTCACTTGACGCATCTCTCCAAGAATCTCTTCCATGAAAGCGCACCCCAGCGGCGAGGCCAAAGGAGCTGTCCCATCAGCGGTGGTGCTGAAACTGTCCGGACACGCAGCTGACGATGCATGACAAGAAAGAGACTGGTCATGCGGATTCATAAAGTGTGTAGTGGGATTTGGGACATGATTAGCATTGCCTGTTTCTCCAAAGCTTTCTGAGTTGCCACTGTTCGCCAGTAGATCCGTCTTAAGATAGAGGCCCTCGGAGGTGTACTGGTCAAACAACAGCTGGTCGGAGCGTGGAATGACCAAACGCAACATGGGCAGTAGTTGACGTTTGTTTGGTGAGTTGAGGATGACTTTGAGAGTTTGAACCAAATCGAAGACGTTGCGCTTGGCGTGGTAAACATTGAGACAATGAATGAACTGCTCCCTCTCGTAGTCGTTGAGCAGCAGGTTGAGAGCGTTGTGCAGCTTCCTCACGTTGGTCGAAAGCGCGCGGCCACCCGATCCTGCCGAGTTCACCGTTGTATTGAGTGAAACGCGCTCTAAATCCGTGCTCATCCTACAACTTAGCCGAAAACACCGTAACACAGATAGGGATGGTCGGATCAGGCATTTTAAATGCTGTTGTAGAAGTCTCTCCTCTACGAAAACGCTGGACCGCAGCGTAATTCCAGGAGGAAGTCAGCTTCGAAAGTGGTCATCGTTGCGCTGTCTTTAGGAGAATCACAGCTGCTCAGCATTCTCGTTCTCATTCTCGTCGGCACCTGTCAGTCAAATTTGGAGGGCCTATGTTAGTGAGAAACAATGACTCGACTATCAAAAAGTTGGGAAAAAAAAACTGTTCGATATTTAAAAATCCATTAACAAATAGGACACATTATTGGATTTTTTTTTTTTTAATTATTCCTTGTGCGGCTGATTGAGTCTTGAGTTCACTTCACAACAGCTTCAAGTTTACACGCTTAAGATCCTGGATATATCCAAGAAGACGCACCTAATCTGACGCTTTTGCGCGTCAATCTCAAGCGTTCCAAAAAGTGTCATCTGAGCCGTTATTCCTGAAGGTTTCATTGGCAGCAAGATTATTCAGAGTAGGGCAATTAGTCCTCTATTTACCTACCTATAACCACTTATCATGGTTAGAAGAAATTCGAGTCGGTTGATCTGTTGCAAAGCAAAGTGTGAATGAACAAGGTATTTGTTTCCAGTTAGTGTACGTCTCAAATAGTTTGCCTCAATGAGGTAGTTGGATCCTCGTCTGACGGTGACGATTTCACGCTGCTCACTTGCAAGCTGCGCTGACTTGCTCGCTCAACCTGTCTCTGAATAGGAAATGACGCAGTTGTGTGTGTGTGTGTGTGTGTGTGTGTGTGTGTGTGTGTGTGTGTGTGTGTGTGTGCGTGTGTGTGTGTGCGTGTGTGTGTGTGTGTGTGTGTGTGTGTGTGTGTTGCTTAGAAACTGACAACAGCACTGCTACTGCTTCCATACATCTAGGCTTATTTCTACTACCAGTACTTTCATCAGCAAGTTCCAGTCCCTAAAATACTTGCATGAAGTATATCCAGAGAGAGCAAACTAATTTTTTCCATCTCTATACAGGTTTATGCATGGCAACATATAATTATCAAATATCTTCCTGTCAGAGTCGATGTTTACTATACTATACTATAGGTCAGAGGTTTGGCTCTTCTCCATTTCAATTAGTTGCTGGCTTTCTCTTTGTATGGAAGTACAGTACCAAGCATTAAGCGTCTGACAGCCCTTAAGCTCATAAAAGCTGCATAAGCAAACTCCCTCCTCGGTCAAGTCTACTCATCCCATCCCTTTAGCTCCACACCTTACCAGGAGCTATTTATAAACATTGCTATTTTTAGATAGTTGTCTTCACATTGACAGAAATAAGCTTCCACTTTTCTATCCGCATAATGAGTCTTCCAGATGTGCTCCTGGCTCTTAGATCTAGGGAGCCCAAAGAACCGGAATGTACTTGCCGGCAGGGACAGATTATTCAGACAAGTGAATCTAATTTGAGATTGGAGAAGCAGCCACACTGAAACCAATTAGACAACACAGTGGACATGATGCGATTACATCACATTGTTCTTCATCCCTACACAATATGCTACCTGTTGAGGAGCAAGATACATGTTCTGTCTCTCTCTCTCTCTCTCTCTCTCTCTCTCTCTCTCTCTCTCTCTCTCTCTCTCTCTCTCTCTCTCACACACACACACACACACACACACACACACACACACACACACACACACACCACACACACACACACACACACACACACACACACACACACACACACACACACACAATTTGTGTTACAGTATGTCATGTGTGATGTAATAGCATCCCAAAAACTTGAAACCAGAATATCCTGTTGAATCAGTATAACAGTGTACGCAAACAACTCCAATTAAAGATCTCATGAGATAATGTATTTCCTCCACTGAGCAGTGAAACAGGAAATAATCAATCAACTCCAGTTCGTCCAAATCCGCCATATAAATGGGTAATTAGTGAGAGAAGAAAATAGAAAAATGGATCATGGCATAACCTGGTTCCCCAGACTTCCCATCCATTGTGCAACCCTAAAGATGGCAATTGCTCGATCATATGAAAACAGCTTTACAAGACAATTGAACTTTTCTGTCTTAATAACATGGGCTTAGTGCGTGTCTGAACTAAGTTGAGTGGGTGAATTAAGCTTTATCTCCAGTGACTAGTTTAATCCTCACACTCCTCTCTTCAAAGCTAGGCAAGGATACTTCCCTTCTCCTCACCAGAGTATTAAATAACCACATCACGGCTTTGTTGTTGCTCCCACTGGTTCATTCCAAATGAAAGGCAGAGGGAGATGAGACAAAGCATTTGTGGTTATAAAACATTTCAATAAAGGGGAATGTGTCTATGTACTGGATGTGTGGGTGCACAGTATTGTTGTCAGGAATGTTGTCATGTCAATCTTTTTTTTGACCATTTCAATAAATCCCAAATGAAACGCATTGGATTGTGACAGTACATACTGGTCTTACAACATGAGCTTTATGTACATGGTCCTTCATCTCTTACGTGAGACAAAACCCTTTGAGAGGGAAGACCTGGTCACCAATGTAGAATAGACCTGGTGTTGATGAATGATAGTGCATTCAGTTGAAGAAAAATGAGTCATTCTTCGCCATGCCAACAAATCATTACAGTCATATACAGGATGAATGGACCTTTTTCAAACCGCTGACTAACTGATGCTGTTAAAACTTGGTCGGGTTAGTAAAATTGCTTTTTGAGGATCATGCCAAAATGATTAAAACGGTTTGACTGATTGTATTGGACGTAGTAATGTACAGTATGTTATCTTTGATGAGATATTGTATGATGGGTAATGCTGAGATAATCAGGTAATGCAGAACGACATAAAGGCAGATCAGGATCACACGTATTGTCGATCATACACATTTTGGAAGGCTCATCATAAAAATGATGTAATAGATTCACCACAGACAAATGAGCAACCACTTTGCTGTGTGCTATTCTGTGTCACAGGTTACATTTGTTGACTACATTATTCACTGTCAAACCATGCTCCCTGCCAGAGACAGAGGGAAGGTAGGCGTAAACTCACATAGGAAAAAGGCTGATCATTAAAGCCTTCTGTTTCGTAAGCTATCTGAATAGAGCTCTTAGCTGCTCCATTGCGTACCTCTCTTTATTTCTATCTACCATTCGTGACGACAGCAAAAAGTACCTGACATTTTCCCTCTCTGGTAATTAAAGCCCAGTCCACTGCACTTATACTGCGCAGAGAGAGAGCCAAGGTCCTCTAGCCAGCTACACTTAATTTACACCGACTTGGGCTCCTATTTGTATGCCAGTCCATAGTCCAAATGCAGTCCTGAAAAAAAAGGCCTTAAACACTATTACTTTTTGTTCAACTGGGCACTCAAGTGAAGAAGGCCTAATGGAATTAGGGAACGGTGTCATTGCATTAGTTTTATTTAATAATACAGAAGCACATTTTTTTACAAAAAGCCCTGCTTCATAGAGGTAGTGATCAGGCAGTTTATTATGTTGTACACTCACATGGATTAAAATTTGCTTACAGGATAAGTTGAAAAAAAGTGTTTACAACATGCTTGACCAGATGATAGGGAATGTGAGTGGCTGACAAACAGGTAGCAAATGCACTCAGCGTCAGATGAACACACAAACACGTAAAGCGTATACAGTATCACAATTCTTGACAGGATAAGTTGAAACAATGTTTACAACATACTTGACCAGATGCTAGCCTAGAATATGGCTAATTCCATTCTCTTTAATGATAGTTATAGGGAACGTCAGTGGCTTTGACAGGCAGGTAGCAAATACACTGTTGTATACAGACATTTCTTAACAATGATATTTGACAGATTTTGAAACACTGCACAAGACATAATCTCCATTAAAAACCAAATGGCAATGTCATTCTCTGTCAGAGACATGCAGCGGTGGTCACAAATGGTGCTATGATAACAGAATTTTCTCAGACATGAGACAATTCAGATATGAATAATTTCATTCCTCATGATGACATAGTTGAGCCTGGTTTCTCTGTCCTCTGCTAGGCTCTTATAATGTGGTGTGCTGATCAGTTTTGGGGCTCTCCGTCCTGTCCGGCGAAGCAGCTGGGGAAGATGCCGATGTTCCCAGCACAGTGTCCCTCTAGCCACTCCTCGTTAACTGGTGGTTTTTGAGAGAGAGAGAGAGAGAGAGAGAGAGAGAGAGAGAGAGAGAGAGAGAGAGAGAGAGAGAGGAAAAAAAAAGAAAGAAAGAAATAATGAAAGAGAGAGAAGTGAAGTGATGATTTATTCATTAACAAAGACAAATTAGCCAGACCAGTAGGCTATAGCAATATAATCAAGCCTGCACACTTAAAATGCACAACATTCCATAATTTCTGTTTCTACCTTCACCGAGAATGTCAATGGTGTCTCCCTCACTGAACTCCAAATCCTCGGGGCCCTCTGCTGCATAGTCATACATCGCCACCATCTGGTAGAGAATGGTCCTGTTGGCCAGGGGGTCCTCAGTCTGACACAGAGCACAGTGTTTTTTTGTGTGTGTTTTTTTACACAGTAACCCACATAACTCTCTCAAACAGACATCCAATAATAGATGAGCTCAATCTATCCATATAGTTTATGGTATAGGCGACTGTAGATTATTTACCTGACACCACAGTGTGGCTCTACCTGCCTCAGCCACCTCCGGCAGGTCCTGGAGCCCCACATCCACATCCAGAGGCCTCAGGACCTGGGAGCCATGCTGCCTGTGTCTGAGGGGGGAGGGGGGGGGGGAGGGGGAGGGGGAGGAGGGCACAACCACAGGGGGGAAGAGTGGGGATTTATTTTTAGTGGAGTAGCAGCACTTGTTAAAATCCAAGGTGACAGAAATGGGTTGTCAGGTCTGCAGTTACCTGAGGCGCAAGTGCGAGGCTGGCTGGCCCAATTTGTGTGCAATTCGTTCCTGTAGTTCATGGTATGGTGTGTCCAATGGGACACTCAGAGCCACGGTGTATCTGTAGTGTACCTTCACTATCACCGAGCCTGCTTCGTCTCCCTCTGCTGAACCAGGATCCTGGAAAAGAAACAAGGTTGGATGTGACACAGGAAACACTGTACAGTGTGTAGGTAGCACCCGAAACAGCTAGAAAAAGACATGGAAACAGTTGCTAATAGTTCTCTGATCTCAATGCAAAATGACAAGGAAACCCTCTGAAGAATGCACCCACTGTCAACTAAAATAGTAGTATTTCTGGATTGGCTGGACCTAAATGGAGAGAACTCTCCAGAATAGTCTCTCTGAAACCCTATTGCATACAGTAGTCAGTGACACAGGCGTGTCAGTAGAAAGTGGAGCAAACTTCAAGAGTCCATTAAATGTTGGCACCGGCATCAGAACAATTTACTGTAAGAACTTCTTCTTTTTTTTTTTCCCCTTACAAAAATAATTTAGGTCACTCTGACATGCTGAGCCATAAAGGCTAGTCTTAAATAGTCCAGTGCATATTTATATCTGACTAACTGACTACCACTTCCTCCCCTGGGCTTTGCAATGACTTAATCAGGCCAAATCAGCATTATTCCTTCACATGCAATACTGTGAACATGAGTCTTAATAACGCATTTTAGATTATACCCAACTCCATTATTGAACACTGACAAATGCTTCTGCTGAAACATTTGTTTACCTATCCTTGAATGAAATAAAAAAAAATAAAAAAAATAAAAATCTGCCTTAAATCTCTTTGAGTGTGGGCCAACTACATCATTTTGGAGTTCTATTACATTTCGGTCGACACACCTGTTCTAAGCCAAGGAGTTACACAAACATTCATAATACCCAATTCCATGTTGCAACTCAATGTACATACAACCAGCCAGATAAAGGAAGACAAATATATTTCATCAACATATTAAATGATTAATCTCACTGAAACTAATTTGTCATTGTCAGGAGCACCAACACACAGGCCAGGCCCTTAAAGGTACCTGTTCAGTGAGGCTCTCTGGCGTAAGTGAGTATTGGGGTGGCGTCATGGCTGGCTGGATGGCAGTGAAATAGGACGGTGGTCCCTCTGCAACTGGGAGTACTGCAGAGAAAATACAACAATAAACAGACTGAGTCACAAAGAAAATGTTTACATGACAATAAAAAAAAAAAACAGATGATATCCTGTTTCAAAGCATTTATTGGAATGACGATTTTATTAGGAGGACGCTCTGAATGTGTGCTGGCACCATCCCTTCCCTCCTCAGCCAGGGGGTTTTAGAGGAGGTGAGCCTACCTTGGGGAGGTGCTATACGGCTGGGATGGGTCTGTGGGCGAGTGGGCGGCCTCAGGCCCGGTGGGAGGGGGATCCCACTGGGGATACTCTGCGGAGGAACACAGCCATGGTAGTCAAGGAAACAAGCTATTCTCTGTACAATACATTTCATTACAGGAGTGAAGGATCCAAAGACACAAGAATAATCACGTCTATTCCCCTGGTGGTAACAATGTATCCTGTCATTTAATTCCAAGGGTATTGAACAACCTTGTCATTGTCCAGTTCATTCTAGAAGCTCTAAGCAGGTTGGAACTTGTTTCTCAGTTTTTTTCCATCTGCAACTTCTTCCCTGACACATCACTTTTATTATCCTAAGACCCAAGGGGCGCAATGCAAATAATGCACCGTTCAGCAAATCTAACCCTGATTAAAATGTGAAACTGCTCCTAAATATAGTCTGTTACCTTTATGAACGTAGGGTCAAGTATCATATGGGGGCAGATCATATAGAAACATAATTACATTCTTCATTTTGTTTTTGGTGACATCGACTGGTTCCAGCAGTGTCATCGGGACCAGACCTTTCTAAAGGAGGAAAGATACAGAAGAGAGACAGATGAGTGGCAAAGGGAGCGGTAAAAAATTTTTTTTTTAAATTAAAAAGAAGCAAATCAACTCAATACAAATCCAACAGGGGACATGAAGAGAAGAAGGAGAAGGTTCTTCTCACCTGTCCATCGTGTATGACCGTGGCCATACCATCTCGGTCCACATCACTGAAGATGAACACCCGTGCGTCACCTGGCACGGTCAGCTGACCAGGGCCCCGGGCCATATAGGGGCTTGTCACACGCATGTAGCGAGAGTCCCTGCCAAAGAGACCATGTCCCAAAAACTCACACTCACAAATAACATCCGAAAAGCACTACGCAATTGTGATGGATTCAGACATCAGGTCTGAGCGTTGTCAACCATGACGGAGTGAAAATGAGATTTTTTTCCCCGCTCCAAGATTCAATACAATTGAAAATCAGTGTAACTAACGCGACTTACTGGGCTTCGTTCACTTTTGGCTCATAGTATCCAGGTTTCTGTTAAAAGAGGACAGAGTCACAGTCAGGGGGAGATGGACAGGGTAATATTGTGTGTAATGTCAATGCTACAGTATCCAAACACCGATGAGCCTCACCTGCATCCGGAGAGGTTCAAAGCCACCAAAGTCATCATTGGGGATCAAAGAGGTAATAACCTGAAAGTACAGGAAAGAACTCTTCAGTTCATGTCCACCTGACAGTGTGTACACCAGGAGAGGCAGAAATCAGATGAAAGGCTTAATGTCATGCACGGAACGGAATTAGGAACGGTATCAAATACGTTCCTCATTCCACTCCATGCATTACAATGAGCACGTCCTCCAATTTCTACCTCCACCAGCCTCCCCTGGTGTGCACATACAGTATGCAGTCAGTCTGTCTACATTAGTGTGGTGCAGTGTTACTGCGCTGCTGTACCTTGGCTTTGCCCAGGAAGTCTCTCTCTTTGAGCTGCTCTATGTCCTGTTTCCTGGGGCGGAACACCTCTCCCTCAGGCACCAGAAGGGGGGCTAGAACCTCTCCCCTCTGGACAGGATGGAGGACAGAGAAACCAGCTCAGTCAGCAACACAGTCAACATGGAGGACAGGACACCAAGCGTTTACCAAAGTCATAATGTTGTTACAGAGAATCTAGTGATGATTTCTAGTGTTAAACTTACAGAGACACTGTCTAAGGCAACGTCCACGTGCCCCGCACGGCCCGCTCCCTTCTCCAGGGAGGCCGACACCAGAATGTCCCTGGCCTGGTCCCACTGGCCCATCCTACAGTGGACAGCTGCTGCATTATACAGGACCTGCCCAACAAGAGAGAAAGGGACACACCTCATCAAGTCTCTCCATATGCTCACACAGAGAAAAAAATACTCAGCAACTGCCAGCCTGAGTCATACTTTGATCGAAAACTCTTGACAAAACGTAATTCTAAACAGAAACACACACACAGGCCCCCAAACGTTGGGGGCTGTGATCCAAAAGTAATCCAGCTTTAAGAAATCAAGATGGCCAGCACTCACACAAAGTATAGTTATGTTCTAAAGTTTTCATCCATAACAAAAAGTCCCACAGGATGGGCTTCGGTCACAAAGCCTTCCTTTGTGATTAAAAGAATATACAACAATAGAAACAACCATGTGTGAGAGCTAATTATTTTGCTGTGTATTTTTTTTACAGACTAATTCACTTCTCTCCCCCTTTGAGATATTAAAAGAGAGACTTGAAGGGACTGTCTCTCTTTTCATCTGTTTTCTATCTCAAATATCTAGTTTATATTCTAACTGAATACATTTGTCTACAGCAAGCATTTCTTTGGTCAAAATTCATTCCTATGCATGTCCAGAGAGCATGCGGCACAACACAGGATTTCACAGGTGTTTGCCCTGGATGTGGCCCTGAGTCGATACTCAGGAGACAAACACAGGTGTAGAGAAGGTTACATATGCCAGGAATGTCTTATCTTCACAACAAGAGGTATTTCATGTTGCATAACCTCAGAAACCGTTTTTCTGAAAGAGGCTTTGTTAGAGGTACCTTCCCAAGAGTATCTGGCTTGTGAACTCCACTATGGGGGTGTTGACACAAATAGAGCTGGAGATAAACTCAGTCAGGGGAGGCTGGTGGAGGTACAAATCGGAGGACAGGCTCATTGTAATGCCTGGAACGGAATTAGGAATGGCTTTCCTCATTCTGTTCCATGCATTACAATCAGCCCATCCACTGATTTCTACCTCCACCAGCCTCCCCTGAACTCAGTAGTTCATCATCTCTAACACCATTGGATTTATTTGACATTTTGAATCTTGCTTTATTCAATTCTGGTGTATGGTGAGAGATATCAGACCATGGCTTCACTCTGACCTGCCAGCTGTAGAGTTTGAAGCGTAGGCCCAGCTGTCTGTAGTCAATGACCAGGTTTCCTCTCATGTGTTTCTGAGCCCAGATACAATCCGTCAGAGCCTCCTCCAGCCTGCAGCCGGGGAGAGAGAGAAAGTAGATGGGTGGAAGAGATAGCAGGGAGAGGAGGAAGGGGTTAGCTGTCTCATATCATCCAAACACATCAAGAATAGGTAGAACCACTTATCTTCCAAGGGTGAAACAGAATCCAGATGCACACAATTCCACCTGCCCAACCGCATTCAATGGAAGAGAAACGTAACATTGTTAGACAGAGAAGTAATTGTGTGGTCTCTTCTCATCTCTTACCTGTCGGCCAACATGTGCGCTCCGGCCCTCTGGAAAAAGCCAACGGCAAGTCTCTCATCCTTTGCTATGGTCCAGTCCAGAGCCTAGACACGACAAGGGGACACCACATATCGCTTAGGATATCTGTGACCCTCACACACACACGCATGCGCACACGCACACACACACACTCTGTTTTCTTTATTTCTTCCACTTTTTTTTATACTAACTACGCTTGGAGAGTGGAGATTTACCTTGATGGCGGGTTCCAGCTGGCCCAAGGTGAGGTGGGCAGCGGCAGTGATGAACAGTGTGCGTGAGGTGGGCTCTGTGATCTGGTCCAGTATAGAGAGAGCCCCCTGCCAGTCTCTGGCGTCCACTGCCTTCACCGCCTCATCCCACAACCGCAGTAACTCTGTGTACAACATGCTCCTGGGGTTGGATGACAGGTGAATTACATCCACAATGTCAATTTGACCTTACCTAACCTTACCTAACGTCAAGTCACAGTGCAATGAAGAATAGAACTTAATTACACTAAGAGTATACACAGAAAAGAAAAAAAGAGAAATTCACAGTGAAGAAGGGACATGGTTTATATTGTTATGAAAGAACAAGAACAACCTGTTTTTGCACACACAGAAAAGGCACTACAGGATTTAACATAACTTTACAGACACTTCACATGATAATCAACTATCAAACTGGAATGACTTCCTTAAGCACATCCAACACCTACCTTTAAATGATGTACACTTAAAATACACATGATTAGAAAAACTAAAAACACACTTGCACCCACACACCTGAAATAAGAGAATGAGAAGTTTGCTGTTTGATCGGAACACAGTAAGACTCCAGAATCAAAGGTCCCAGGTAGTCCTGCACACCTTCACAGCACCTCCAGCAGCTCCAACAGGGAAGTGAGGTGAGATGCTGGCTCAGGCTGCATGGGGTAAGGACAGAAGTAAGTCACCTCCCTGCTCGACAAGGAAGTCCTCCTCACATTCCCCAGGGAGGGGGAGAAGCAAACAGGGCAGGAAACTCCCCAAGAGACAGTGGACAATTGCACGTACGCCTACACAATAAATTTCAATGACAATGTTGTAATGCTGTAAGGCAGAGAGTAGAAGGTGGAGTAGCATACACACCCATTGACCGTCATGGCAAATGATGAGACATGACTAGGAAGTGTTCAAATAATTCCAGGCATTCATCCAGGTGATTTATTAACACCTAATATTACTACATTATATTAGGAGGAAGTAAAAAGGAAAATGATCTGAAAGATAGCCTGTGTTCCTCTTTGCCAAACAATTACACACGCCATCAGTACTTTTCTTAACATTTAGTTTTTGAGCTCTTTAGTGAGATGTGATTATTCGTCCAGATCTGACGCAATAAAATGTTATTGGGTTCCATGAAGTTATTGCAGGCGTAATCTTATTTGCAAACAAATCTGGCCCACACCATGTTTGGTATCTGCAAATAGCCAGCTGCTTTCTTTGAGGAGTCTTTCATCCTTGAATTGACGAGTGGGCCTATTGGCTTTCTAATGGATTTTTGTCACACCCAGTATCAACGATGTGTAAGATAAACTTACAACAAGGTTGATACCCGACAACGGTAACAAATTGGGCTATTGAAAAGGCAAACAAGTACGTAGGATTTACACACCGTATTGTAACCTAACGTATGTAGCATTACAATTAACTAGAGGTACAATGTTTGACGGCATCGTTGTCTTTTACGCGATATGAAACGAGATGGTTAAGTCAAAATTGGACATGCATTTGCATGGCATTCTAACTCATTTCAGAGCAAGTAATTTACCAAGGCGGCCAGAGAACCTCCCATACAAGTGGCGGCAGCAAAGTGCTTCTTTGCTGTAGAGACTGCCAGATAAAAGCGAGTCATGGGGAAGTTGCGCACTGCAAACGTTTCGCAGATTGTAATCAAGTTAGTTTCAAGTTAGTCAATCTATTTAGATCTGCGTTAAGTTATGCAGAGTGTTTAGTTATCAGTCTAAATAGACTCCATGAGGGTAACAACAAAGCCATACTAGTTTAACGATGTCATGTGATAAAAGGTTCATATGACACGCTATGGCCCTTTAAAATACAGTTTTGTATTGCTCAGGCTTTCATTTATTAACAGTTTCAAGATGACCAAACAGGGGATTGTTGTGATAACCTTTTTATTTCTACTCTACGTAGAGACACAGGGACTTCCAAGCAGGCATTTTCAGGTAACCTTTTCTCGCTCAGGGTTCACTATTTTTATATAATATTGTTGCCTTGTTGTTGATGAGTATTGTTGGTTTAGATGTAGGCTACAGTTCAGAGAAGCATTGCATTTGATTAATGCTAACAGTGTACTCTTTGAATGCATGTTTATCTATGCCAAGCATAACTCCTTTGTAGACATGCTTGTTGGGCTGGGGGATGCAGACGAGTCAGGGTTAGCATAGCAGTATAATTCCATTGTTTAGGACAGCAGACTGTTTACTAGATATTAATAATGATGCCTAGTAATAAAAAACACTTGCTCAGTAGTGGTGGTTACAAGGTCTTTGCTAATAATAGCCTCTGAGGCTCTTCTTTCTCTTATCATTTGCATTTTTATTTTGTGATCCCATTTTTTATGTTGTTATTATTTGGATGAAAAGAAACAATGTCACAATCAATAAGAAGACAGAGACGACAAAAACAAACCAAAGACAGAGACATAAACATACACACAAATATACTGTTATCATTGCATTTAATAGATCAAGCATCATGGAGACCACACTGATCCAAAGCCCCAGTTCACAGAGAAGTATTTCTCCCAAATACTGGACCACTTCAACTTCAACAGCATGGGGAATGGCACCTACAACCAGCGGTATCTAGTCACAGGTGAATATACATTACTGTTCACTTTTTACACTCTGTACTGTATGTCTTATTATGTCCGTATTAAATGAATGCCCTCATTTGACTGTCTTGATGGTCTGTGTCCTCCAAAGATCAGTACTGGAAGCAAGGCTATGGACCTATCTTCTTCTACACTGGCAATGAAGGGGACATCTGGGAGTTTGCCCTGAACTCTGGATTCATCACAGAGCTGGCCGCTCAGCAGAAAGCTCTCGTGATTTTTGCTGAACATGTAATATGACACGTCATGTGTGCCAACCTTGTGACCATGACAGAAGTTGTGAAGTTACTCAACAGTGTCACAGATGAATCAGGAAGTCACTAGAGTAGTGCTGATATCTGTAACATGATGAATACAGTTGCCTTGAATGTTTGTCTCATGTTACCTTACACTTTGGCCCACAGAGATACTATGGCAAATCCCTTCCCTTTGGTAAGGACTCCTTCAGCATCCCTGAGGTTGGGTTACTGACAGTGGAGCAGGCCCTTGCAGACTATGCTGTCATGATCACTGAGCTGAAACAACAGCTAGGGGCCTTAGCATGTCCTGTCATTGTCTTTGGAGGGAGGTAAGAGCTCCCAAATGTTATATCAAACTTATCTATGATTTCAGTATTTGTTTCAGTGGGTAGAAATATAAGGGAGATTTTATTCTTGGTAGCATAATAGAATAAAGTTTGACTTTTAATGAAAAACCTGTTTGAAAACGAATTCAATTCTTGAGCTGTGCTTTAGATAAAATCATAATTATTTGCTGGGGCAAATTAATTTTTTTACAAAGAAAGTATAATTACCATTTAATTCCCAATTTGAACCCTTCCAAATCATTATCGTAAGAGAGATAAGAGGCAAGGGTTCATACAACGGTTGTTCTCCCCTCCCCCCCCCCCTCTCTTTCAGTTATGGAGGAATGCTGTCAGTCTACATGAGGCTGAGATATCCCAACATCGTAGCAGGGGCTCTTGCCGCTAGTGCCCCTATCTTGTCCACTGCAGGGATGGGGGATTCTAGGCAGTTCTTCCAGGATGTGACGTCTGTACGTCCAGACAGGCTATGAACATTCTTACATTGACCGATTATACACAATGGCTGGAGTTAGTAAACACCTCGGCTGTTCCACTGTTCTATGTTGAAATGACCTTATGTATTTTGTGTTGTGCAGGATTTTGAGAACGATTCCCCAGAGTGTAGGGATGCTGTGAGAGGGGCCTTCCGGAAGCTGCAAGACTTGGCTCTAGAACAAGGTAACGTCTGCTCTGGTGCAATATAAGACTATCCTCACTATAAATAGGATCATCAATTCAAAGAATATTGTAAGCCATTTGAACAACTCTTAATACCTTAGAAAATGTAAAGCATGTGTGTTGGTAACCTATGAATATCATCACGATACATATAGATAATTTGTAGGGCTATAGTACCGATGCATGGTGTGGTCCTTCTTCATTACAGTAACAATGCATGGTGGTGGCCCTTGTATGTTTGTCCTCCTCCCTCAGACTATGGCCGTATCAAGTCAGAGTTTTCCCTGTGCAAGACTCCATCTTCTCAAAAGGACATCCACCAGCTGAATGGGCTCCTGCGTAATGCCTTCACCCTCATGGCCATGTTGGATTACCCCTACAGCACCCACTTCATGGGCAGCATGCCTGCCAACCCAGTCAAGGTAGGCCTACCTGCTGTTCACTAATACGAACACCTGTCCTGATGTTGGGTTGTTTTGTCATTCATCATGTTCTTCATTGTTGAACTAAGAACGTAACTCTATGCGTGTAGGTGGCCTGTGACACTATGCTAAGTGGAGCTGACTTGCTACAAGCCCTCAAAGACACTGCAGGTAAGATGGAAAGAGGTATCCATTGAGCTCTCTTTGACTACTTCAAGGATCCTAGAGTTCTACCACAAGGCGACTGTGTCCTGGTTATTCATGTCAATTGCCCACCAGAGGGCGCTCTTCTATATACTTTAGTATTTCCATATGAAATAGAAGAGTCAGTCTACCAGTACCTATAATGGTCTATCTTGTTTTTGCTGAATCACCCACAGGAATAGTGTACAACTCTACAGGGGTACTGACCTGCTTTGACCTCTACTCCCTGTATGTGGAGTGTGCTGACCCAACTGGCTGTGGACTGGGCTCTGACAGTCTGGCCTGGGACTACCAGGTACTGTGTGCATAACCAAACCATTACCATCTGCTCTACGTTCATCAAGTTGGGAAACCATCCAGTAGAGCTGGATAATGTAAAATGGATGGAATGTATATTCACTTATTGATGTCTTCTCTTCCAGGCCTGCACAGAGATTGAAATGTGCTACGAGAGCAACAATAAGACTGATATGTTCCCCCACATGCCTTTCACTGAGAAGCATAGGGAGCATTACTGCTCCAAGCGCTGGGGGGTGATCCCCCGTCCTGGCTGGCTCAAGACTCAGTTCTGGGGCGACGGTTAGCACCATCTCATTTTCAACATTTACTTTGCATTTAAAGTGTGCTTTGCCAATTCAAGCTCCATTTCCTTTTTTTTTGTATCCCTTTAGTTCCACACTGGTCTATTTAATTTTTCCATTGATGAAGAGTTCTAAATGATAATTTGTTCTTCTTGTCACCGTGTTCCCCTCTTCAGCTCTCTCCACAGCCAGCAACATCATTTTCTCCAATGGAGATCTGGATCCATGGGCCAATGGAGGGGTAAGCAAAAAAAAAAAGGGGTAATGCAAAAAATGTGTTTGAACTTGATTTGGACTATTGTTATATCACAGTATTGTTCATTTATCGCTGTCACTTTTAGTATCTATGTAGTTCGCTTTTTTGCTGCTTAGTTGTAAACTTTCTGTTTCGTAGATGAGAAAGTCCTTGAGCTCATCGCTGATTGCCATCAATATATCTGAGGGGGCTCACCATTTGGATTTGAGGTAAGAGGACTGTTGCTGGCACTTACCCCCAAACTACATTGTGCCCGTCATGTAAGTGGAACAATTGTGTCCCGTCGGGGTTGTGCTGGGGATGCTGCACCATGCCCTGAAGAGAATCATGCCCTCAGTCAAGCGGCAGACCAGAGAGGCTTTGGGCAGACTCGACTGGATAATTCTGTATGTGCCGCGTGGGGTAAGAATAGATTTGAATCCTAAACTTGCACTGCAAGCCACACGTGAGGCTGCACTGCTCACGTTGCCCGTGTAGCATAGACCACTGTGGGAGCAATCAGCCGTGGCTGACGGACGCTTCCATAACTGACATGCCAACATGCCCAATGTAGCATGGGGGTTTACATTTCATCCCCTCCACCTTGGAAACATTCTGCATGACATTATTTTCACTGTAATATTTCCTTTAGTTTGGCTTGATATGATGGATGCTCTCATTGCAACACACAGAGGGGTGGACGCCAATCTTACTGTGACATTTTCTTTCTCAGAGCGTCCAATGATGCAGATCCAGTATCAGTGATAAACGCCAGGAAGCTGGAGTCAGAGACCATCGCTCAGTGGGTGAAGATGGAGAGGGGAAGATCACAGTGGAAATCACTTTAAGATGGGTTTCAATGATGATTGACACAGTTGTAAAATGTAGTTCAATAAATTCTTTTTTTAATTTTCACATTTGTACAAAATTAAAGCAAATCTGTTTACAAAGTGTGTTTTATTGTAAACCAAGTGACAGTAACTACAGTTTGTATGTATATGATTTAGAATTTGTAGACCCAGAACCAGACATTGGTCCCTTTAGCCCCAGCCCTTGATTTAGCATGTTAGCTTGTCCATGACCAGACAGAGGTGTCCCTACTGTAGCTAGAAGGACAGAAATCAGTAAAGAGATATGGGTGTGCTACTGTAGGTCCTCCAGTCCCATTTCCAGATGAGGCTCTGAACACACAGGCTACCCCATATACCACCTACGCATTGCAATAGACACAGGCTCATAGTTTCACTGAAATGGCTCTGAACAACCAATATCATAAGTAAAATAAAAAACCACTCCGTATCTTTCCAGTTTGGTTTCACAGGGGGGGGGGGGTGATACATCTTACTGTATAGTATATATTATTCTACTCCATAGTGTGACAGGATTTGGATACTATTATAAACCATGTTAGTATCACAATGTTGACCTTGGAAGACTGTGAACTCAAAACCGTCTTCAATGTGGTATCAAAAGCTCCAATAATTTTTCATTTGATATTTTATAAAAATTGGCTTCAGGAAATGGCTTATTTCAACATTCATAACAAAACCAAAAGTCAATGTTTATGTTTTGATAATAATAAATCAGCATATCTTTGGTTTAGAAGTCATGCTGAGCAACATCTGAGCTTCAATAAAACAAATCGGAGATGACCAGCAATATTCTAACTGGTGAGAGTGGTGAGGGAGCCCTTGTTGTTGTGATTTGTATGCACACTCGGCATCATGTAAAGTATACCCAATGAACACCGAGGGACTAATGAAAAGCATCAACCCACCACTAATATGTAAAAATACACCTCTTTGCACAATTATTCACATCAACAATCCACATTTCAATAACAAAACCGTAATGCTTGAATGACATGTCAAAAATAGGCTTGACGGATAAAGAAGTGAGAGACAATAACATTTCATAATGTTGTCCAGGGCAACGTTGAAGGCACAAGTGATACAACAACAAAGGAGGGGAGAGCTGAACATTCAGAGATAAACAGATCACATGATGCACTTAGGATGGTGAGTTTGGTCTCAGTACAAACTCTTAAATTAAATACAATCACAAATATATTCATAAAATCAGGACATTCAGTTATTTACAGGAATGACAGTGAAGTCAGAGCTGCAGAACAGTTCTGCAGAATCCACATAATGAATAATTCAGTTCATCATATGCTACTGTGTACCAAGACACACTACAAATTCAGTAAAATGATATGAACTAAAATTAAACTTAATCTCTCAGGTCTAATTTGTCCAATTTAACATCACAAATATCAACTCAACCCTGCACTTGTTTGACACCACAACAACATTTTAAGGAAAAGAAAAGAAAAATAATACAGTAGCAGCTGATGTGAAATACAAAATCAAACGCAAGGAAAATTAAACAGTGCTTGCAGTCCCCATACGCAAAAGCTTCACAGTATGCAAGTTACTCAGACTATCCCATGGCAGATATAATGGAAAACCCTTTCAACCTCCATCTAAATCAATTCTGAAGAGTGACATACAGAGGCTTGAAAGTGAAACTGTCCAGGGAGCGACACTGGACGTTTCAGCATCATTTCCTGAACTCATGAGTGCCCAGGACGGGAGTGGGCATCCAGAGTTTTGGTTCTGCCAACACTAGCACCTCCACCTCCTCTCCGGCTGCTGTCTCTGATTAAGACACAGCTTGGATGTAAGTCACATTAATCTCATTCTTTAGTATGGTGGAATACATAGCTAAGTTAAGCCAAGGACACAGCTTGGCTGGGACACATGCTTTCCATTCTTTCTTCAGAGTAAACATGTTGCTTTTATCTGAGGAGAGGCTGCTCCATTACCAGCAAGGTAGAACAGACAAATCCAATAAATAGTGAAGCATCTCACCCTACCACTGCTATTTCTCCATGGCTGTTACAATCACTTGTTATCAAATTCTGGCTTTTAAAATAGGCATTTATCCAGAGTTGTCAGGATGGGAGAGGGTAACTAACCCCCGTCACTGAGATGTAGAAATGGAATAAAGAGACATCTTGGTGTTATCCAAGCCCTGAGGGGTGTGTGTGTGTGTGTGTGTGTGTGTGTGTGTGTGTGTGTGTGTGTGTGTGTGTGTGTGTGTGTGTGTCACTCGGCAGTGGGCCAGATGGGCAGGGGGTGGGCCTCTGTGTTGAACACATACTGGTCAAGGCTGATCAGTTCCGGGTCATCTGAGAAGAGCAGGTAGAAGTACTTGAGCGTCTCCCCGAGGAAGAAGCTCTCCATCTTGTCCCGGGGACTGGGGTTCTCTGGGTCACGGACGTTGTTGATGGAGGTGTAACCACCAGTGGAAACCTGAGCAGAGAGATAGAGACCACACATGGTATGGATCTGCACCCTCAGTGGAACACTCATTAAACTACCACACTCTTTCTCATACTGTATTCCTCCACTATTATGTTCCTCTTCCTCAAGCCACATATCTCAGTATTGAGAGTGGACTAGAGCTGGCTATGCCCCCTCACCTTGGTGTACTTGTTGAAGTTCTGCAGTATCTCCCAGCCCCAGTCTCTGTATTTCTGGTCCTTGGTGAACCTGTACAAGTAGAATAGGCTCTCTACTGTCTCAGGGCGAAGGAGGTTGTGTCTGTCGGCAGGCTGAGGGACAGAGACAGACAGACTTAAGAAATGATTCTTAATAAAAATGAATATCAAATAAAAATCCCTTTCCTCAGTGGTGTGAAAAATAAAACAAATAAAGACATTGCACGTGTATTGTGTAGTGTGTTACTTATGACCATGTCTTGCTGCAGTGAGGAGTGTGCACACCCCTACCCACCTTCACGTCCACGTCCCGGGTGCTGCCTTGGTGCATGTTGAAGTGGACTATCTCTGGGCTCAGGCCTGTCTCCATCTGGGCATACATCTGGTAGCAGGTCTCCATCAGCTGCTTGGCCAGGTCCATGTGATCAGCAGGCAGGCCGTGATGGGCCCCCAGGGCCAGGGTCCCAGGCAGGAAACACACCAGGTGATCCTGAAAACATACAACCAGAGAAACAGCATGTCACAGAATGGGAATGGATCTGCAAGCAGAAGACAGGGAGCCAATTATAGTAATAGATCCATATAGATAGATCTGCTATATCAAGAATATTTAGATGAAGTTCCTTTGATCTCGATAAGACAGTAGTGGGTTCACATGCGTCTGGTGTGTATACTGACCATTTTGGGGCTGAATTGGCCATGAGACAGCTCTCCTACGAAGGTAAGGTTTTTAGGAGTGGACTTCTTCAACAGGTTCTTCTTCACCCCCTCCAGGGCCTGCATGTAATCCTCAAGCAACCTGATGTGTACAAACTCAGTCAATGCCTTTTGAACAATACATCCATCTCAATGAAACAAGATACTGGGTTGTCTGAAGGGAAAGCTAAGTAAATGAAGAAAATGCACAATATCGAGAAGGAAGCTGAATCAAGCTAGCATAGTTCTCTAGTATTTGTATGAGTGTCACATAGAATCCAGTGTCATTGCTGGGTCAGGCTTGAACCGAGGCAACATGAAAAAAAATGTTAAAACAGAAATTTTTTAAAAATTAAAAAAAATTAAAAAAGAAAGAAAAGAAAAGAAAGTCCTCAAGCTGTGCATGGATCTAAGAGAGCTGCTGGAGCTAAAGATAAATGTTTCATAAAGCGGCTCTGAAGACCTAGTTGTGCATGTAGTTAAGCAAATATCACCAGAAGGAGTCATGAATATTTCAGGCTTCCACCCAGTCTGATACTCTGTGGGCTGCTACTACACAGGGGCTTGTCCAGCATAGCAGGTACCAGAGGCTCTGTGCAGTCTAAGCTGTGTGGGGTATGTCAGGGGAGGAATAGCTATGAGCAGATCAAGCACTGGGACTGTCAAATGTGACAGCCTGCTACAGAGTCCTGACGGCTCTGCTGCCTGCATTGCACTGGTACAGTACTTAGTGGAGAACCTGACAGACAACTCAAGCTCCAGTGGCTAGTCCTGACTGGGAGAATTAGTGTCAGTGCAGTCATACATGACAGCTCAAAGAAGACCAGGCAGGGAAATTGCCAAGATATGAGAGAAACCAGACTGACTCTGTCTCCTTCTTGCCGCCCTGGATCCACTGTTTGAGCAGATATTCGTAGTAGCTGTCTGCCCGTGCGCCCATTGTGTACACTCCCAGATGGGTGAACTGCCCGCTGTTGGTGTTGATGAACATGGGCACTAGGCCGTCCTGCTTGCCGTCCAGCTTGTGCACCTGCTTCATGACCTGACCAACAGCATCCTGTGTGAACCAGAGGGAGTGGTGATGGGGGAATTGAGGCAAGTTACATGCTGTCAGAAGTGTTGGAGTGCTTTCACGTTCACAAGGACATTACTTTCAAGTGTTAGTATGAATTATTGATTGAGTCTGTCTAAGGGGGTCACCTGATAGCGAGGGTCCTGAGTGAGGCGACTCAGCTCCCGAAACTCCAGCTGGATGCTGGTGACCTCAGCCACCGTGCTATCTAACGTCCAGCGAGGAGGGTGGGCTGAACCCTTCCCAATGTTCACGTCAGAGTAGGGGATCTTGGACGGGGTGTTGAAGGCTGGCATTAACCTCAAACCTATATCTTTCTGCAAGGCAATGAAAATAACCAAAACAATTGTCCATCAGAAGTGTATTTCCTCACTAAACCCCAGAAGAGAAACAACTGATTTGATGAATGAACCCATATGACCAGTAAACAGCGCATGAAAGAGGCTTTGAGAGCCATAAGGAGTGGAGGAGGAGGAAGTGCCAGAGGCCCTGCAGCAACAGCCAGCTCTCTGTCTGTCTGACTCACAGCCTTGTCCAGGAACAGAGTGTCTCCAGTCAGATGGTAAGTGCTCAGCAAGCCGCCCAGGATACGGATGGTGCTCTCAAACAGGTTCACGTCCACATTCTTATTGAAGGAGAGCTCTGTGGCCACCCAGATTTTAGCCTCCTCAAACTCTGTCCAAAAAGAGTCCCAAAGTCTACTTTAAGGATCTAGTTCCATGCAAAACTTCTGATGCAGAAGGTATCATTTCAATGTTGCATAAGAACGTGAATGTGATTACCTTCTTTCAGGTTGAGGATCCACATGGTGTCCAGAGCATCGATCAGGGTCAAGCCTAGCCCAAACCACTCTCCATTGGATTTGGAGATGGGCCTCAGCTCATCATGGCCCCAGGCAAAGTCCTTATAGCCCTTCCATGCATGTCTGAAAGCATCCCTTACTGCCTGAAGCCTGTCAACGTCTGAAACACACATACATGCCAAGATTATAAACTGCCATCCAAGTCCATTGCAGACTGATCCAGAATGAATGAACTGATCCAGAATTAATTGTTCTATTTCAGGCCATAAACTCTTCAACTCAAAGCTAAAATTTGCCCTGTTCTGAAATTTAAAATATTTTATAAGATGCTCGTTATGTGATTTATACAGAACTGTTTGTTTATGGCCATGGGGGTGGGGGGTATATGAACAGAGGAACTTATGAAGGAGAAGAGGCACAGACCTAGCTCCTTCTGCTCCACCAGGGAGATATCCTTGTTCTCTCTTTCCTTGGCAGTGTCGTCAGTGGCTTGATCAGCCTCAATCACGGCCCCACGCCAGCTGAACAGACACACAGGAAAATTAGGAGGAAGTACAGATGACAAGTCATTTGGGGGGGGGGGGGGGGGGTATCATCAACCATAAAATTCCACTAATATTTCCAAACCTATACAATACAGACTAATGCAAGTCTTACCTAACAGGTGATTTCAGACTGGCTCCCTTTTCATCAATGGCTTTCTTCATTTCTGGTCCCTGATTCTCCTCAACCTGGGTATTTGACTCATTTCCTTTCTTTTGCAGTCGATTCTGCAGGCCAGGGGGTCCACGCTTGTGGGATGCCTTCTTCTGCTTCTGATGGAGACAGTAAAATGACAGCGGTGCATTAAAGACAGTCACATAACATATTTTCACAGCCATAGGCTCTCTTTAGGAGCAGAGTGGGGGAGAGGAATAGGGTTGCAAATGGGCAGAAAGTTTCCTGTTCATTTTTGGAAAGTTTCCGGTAATTTCCTCCTTTTACAAAAGCACATCGGGGCACATAATGTTGTGTTATCAATTGGTGGAAATGACATGAAATCGATTGTTTGAAGAATCACAGGTCGTTATAGCAAGTTTTAGGGGAAACACTGCCATCTCCAACTCTAAGCCTGCATTCAAACCATAGGTGAGCAAGGGAGGGAGAGAAAAAAAATGTGCATCCCTAGAGATGAATTTCCGAACCTGTGTGGGTGGCTGTGGCATTACTGGCTTGTCCTGCTTGTCCTGCTTGTTCAGTTCAGTGAGTGTCTCTGTTTCAAGGCTATGGCTCCTTGCTTTGTGTTTCTCCTCCTTCACAACCCCCTCAGTAAGGCCTGGACATGCAAAGGGATGAATGTTCAGTCTCTGGTGCTTTAGGATGACCATTGGTCATCACCATGATGACATTTTGTTTACTTCTTACCTCCAAAGTGTTCTGTGACACTCGGGTACATAGACATTCCACAGACTAACACGAGAGCCAAAGTGAAGAGGATAAGACTGCGCTGCAATCTGGATAACTGCTTCCATTTCTGAGGAGGTTATAGAAAAGGGAATACATGGGAAAGAGGCATTTCCTAAATGAGAGTTAAACACTGTAAGGAAATTTGATCAATGATAATCAAACAGGTCTGTCTAGTTACCATATAGGAACAATCAATAAGGGGCCTAAGCGACACCTCTTACACTGCTATGTGCCACTTGAATAGTGGACAGGAAGGCTATTTTTAACCACTCCCACTTTCAGGTCACCACACCTTTGGGGTCTCTTGTATAACGTGTGTCTCTCAAACATGTAGTGGTATTTGAGCTGTCTTTCATTACCTGGTATACTCTGTACCATACAATACTATTTTGCTTGGACAATAAACTTGTTACTTGATTAAATGCTTTTGGAACTACAAGACATCTTATTTCATAAGGGTGAA
The DNA here is from genome assembly GCF_951799395.1 of Argentina silus. Taxonomy (NCBI): domain Eukaryota; kingdom Metazoa; phylum Chordata; class Actinopteri; order Argentiniformes; family Argentinidae; genus Argentina; species Argentina silus. The sequence continues at coordinate 7,125,294 of NC_139661.1, forward strand.
ATTCCTACAACACAAACATCCAGTGAATTGACAGCCATTGTATGTCTCTCAGGATAGCCCTTTTCACAGAAACAGAAAATACAGATGAAACACTGCAAACCCTACAGTCTCCTGAGATACTCTAGTATCTCTCCTCATTAACAACATGTAATGCCACATCTTACAGCCTAAGACTGCAGAGACTGAAAATGCTAAGTGTTAATACTATTTGTATTTAATACATTAACAACATCATTATGTAATGCCACATCCTACAATGTAACAGTGTAATTTGTCAAATCCATCTGAAGTGAAAAACTAAGCTGTCACATTTCTACAAATTGACAGTGTCTGTGCTTGTCACCTGTCTATGATATGACAACTGTGAAAGGTCTGGAAGTATATTTTTTCGAGGTTGGCACATCATTAAAATATAACGTTATTGCAATACATTAAACATTCAGTGAAAGAGTGCAGCCGAACTCGTCAAACCTGTTTGTGATCACATTAAATAAAACTGACTGCCCTCATTCAACACTCACTCACCCTCCAGCAGGATTGCCTTCGCCACTGTTTGCTGTTGTTATAACTGCCGCTTTCATGTCCAGTCAGGGTTAAGGATATGAAGTCCTTTCTTGATGGTGGTTGCATGTCTCCAGCTCACCCCACAGGGAAGTCATAGACACGATGCTGGAGGAGCAGAGCGTGTTGCATGAGAAATAGCAGACGTAGCACTGATGAGGCTACTTCACTTACAAATGGCAGAGATGTGCTTCATCTCATCCAACCAAAAGCTTGAGGTCGAGATCCAACCAAAAGCTTTAGGTGAGGTTGTGAGGACCACGATATAGCCTAAACGTGACGGTGTGGTAAATGATGGATGCTATAGCATGTTTAATGAATTATAATACGGTCACTGACACTCCAAAAAGGCTGAATTCGCAGTCTCGACTTGTTTGGAGGGAGAAATTAAGTCCTCCACCCAAATTTAAATGCATGTCCCATCTTGAACAACCTGTTCGTAATGATTGCCTATTGCTATCTATCCTACATCCTATTCGATAGCCTAACAATGAGCTATAATGGCTATAATTACTTTATTTTATTCCACCAGCAGGCTTTGATCTTCAGAGGACAGCGCAACAGCTGATCTGGAAAACACAGATATCTGATATCACAGAAATGTAAAGAATGCAATTCTTTGCATATAGGTCTAAAACCTAATACGTAGATACAAGTCACTGTACTTTACCTTATAGCATACGATGTACCGTTTCTCGCACGTCGGACTTCACGATTCCCAAAACCGTCCTTGGGCTTGAGCGAGGCTTCACCGATTCATAGAACGACTATAGACCGAGGCATTACATGGGGCCTACTTTCTCACGAGTCATAATCGTTTAACAATTAACGAAAAATATGCCTAAAGGGCAATATTCAGATGTTGATTTCAAAGTAGGCTACTGCATGCGTACCTTTCGTGGGGAAGACTTCTCGCGTGTAGCAATGTGACAGCCGCCCGCGTTCACCAGAAAAGTAAGTACAAAGCACAAGCGTAGGGATATCAACAATGTAACATTTGTTGATCGATACACCGTAAGGAACCCTCAACTAACGGAAACATTTGTTATGATAAGGCTACGATGTTTAGGAAACCTTACCTTTTATAAAAAATAAATTAAAAAAAATGTTTTAAATCAAACCAATCTCATCCTTAACACGCCAAATGAGTATTTCATGTTAGGTTTTAAATGTAGGTTTTCAGTGAAAAACAATCGCTTCCAGTTCTCCAGTCTTAGCGTTGGGTGCTGCTGGCTGGTGCCCTATATTTAGTGCAAGAGGACAACAAATGGTGTGAAAGACGGAGCCTGCTGTAGGAAATTGCGATACAGATAGTCAATGAGACGCAATGCGAAGTGGTTGGTAGTGGAAAAGGTTGCAAGATGTTTCGATAGATAGATTTGCTGGGTAGTTGAAAGAAAGTGAGATAGGTTGGTTGATTGGATTGATGAATGATGAGAGAGATGAGAGAGGATGGATAGATGAGAGAGGGGAGATATAGAAATATCAAAACATTTAAGAGGTTAATCAGTATAGGTTATACCGAGTGAAGCAGTAGTGACTGGTGAAAGGATGATGGCCAAGTAGTTGAAATGTTAGATAGAAAAAGTTATCAACATCAAAAGTCATAGCAACGCGAGTTAGACCTCTCAGCACAAGTTGGATTAATGTGAATAGCTTACAAGTTGTAGGAGGAGTAGCAGGTGGAAGAATTTGAATAATAATAATAATAATAATAATAATAATAATAATAATAATAATAATAATAATAATAATAATAACAACAATAACAATATGAATATGTATGTCGAAGAACAATAGTTGGACTTGCTGATGCAAGCCCACCTAATAATAATTATGTCGAAGAACAATAGTTGGACTTGCTGAAGCAAGCCCACCTAATACTAAGAAGAAGTATGAGCAATAACAATAGTTGGACTTGCTGAAGCAAGCCCACTAATAAATACTTCTGTGTTCATTCTACAGGTACATTTTCTATGCATTTTAGTGTCTGGTAGCCTGGAAAGTTGCCTTATAGTTCAATAATTATATGACTACAAAATCTGTCTTATTTAAAGACTAGCCTGTGGCTCAAATCTTCTAGGGCAACCATTTGTGACATGAATAAATACATTTCAGATGATGTTATTTTGTCCCTTCATTTATTCAATAATTTCTGTTCAGCAACCAGAAATGATATCTTGGTCAGATTACAAAACACATAAGAGATAATGAATGATTGGTTCTAGGAATAAAACATGTGACTTCAAAAGCGCTTCATCAGGACAATGGCCAGCATATAAATTAAGAAAATTGCAACAACATTCCCAGCACTGCAGTACCATGTTCAAAGCCTGCTGCATGCAATCCAGTATCAATTCAAAGAAAACAATCTGCAGCAACCACCACATAAAATGTTCAATCCTCAAGTATTTACAGTGGAGTGTACAGAGGGAGTAATCATTCATCTTAACCTTGGCAAATCTTACAGAAATGCAATCAATACAGAAAAAAGGCTTCTCAATCTGAGGTGCTTAGGCCCTGAGAAAAGCCTAATCTAGCTCAGGATGTAAATGATATGTCGCCACACTGAATATTGTATATGATCATCACAGAGGAATACAAAGATGCCCCTGGCATGGATATCATACATGGTGCAATGAGGTAAAATTACAAGACGGAAAGACACAGAACCCACAGCACACTTCCCTCCTCATGTTTGTTCCTCTGTGATCAGCTATCTGTATAGTGTACATCACCTATGACAAATATTTTACAGTACTACATTGTTCCTCTGTATCAAAGACTGTTAAGTGATCTAACGCGTAGCTCGTTCAATTAAGCTTTAGTTGAAGCTAGAACCATTGACTGATATAGATATATCAACAGATACTGATAAAAAATATCAATATTTCACAAATACTAAGATGGTTATAATCTAACAAGTGTCACATGAATGTACAGTATATACAATATCATCACCAGAGATACTAGAAGAATGTATGTATTGTCATGGTCCTTTATTATATTGTTCTTCATGGTATTTGACTTAGATAATAAGATAGATAAATATTGATATGTTTGTTGCTGGGGATGTGTAGCACCCTGAGCAAGGATATGCAAAGGCAATGAAGTGGAGTAAGCACATACTGCAGAATAGACATTAGCTATGTCTCCAATTTGGGACACATTGTTAAGTAAATGAGTGAAGGTTGCAATAAAACACATGGTGCTCTTGGTCAAGAGCATGGTGTACCTGAATAAAAATGTGAATGTCTGTATGAAACCTGTGTCATTTTAAACCAAACACATAAATACGTACCTGTTTATATCATAGGGATCAGTGTAAACAAAACACAAAGATACTTAAACTCAAGAATTTCAGGCTCAAAATACCCCTGGTCTCTGGAAACGGACAGACTAAATAGTTTATGTTTCTGACTGGAGAGAGAACACACTCTTTATCCTGTTGGTGCTTCTGCTTTGTCTTGGCAATAAACAAGTACATCATGTGAGGAGAGCTGCCTTTCTCTGTCTCTCTCCAGCGTCTCTGAGTCATGTTCCTATTGGCTGGTGTGTCTCTGCTCTGGGCAGTCCTGAGAGAGAGAGAGAGAGAGCTTGTCTCTCCTCCTAGCTGAAGCACACAGGCCCAACAGTGAATCCAAACTCCTGTGTGAGGTCACTGCTGCCGAACACTGCCAGATCTCTGAGGGGAAGCATATCTAGGTCCTCACTCTCAAACTGGAACACAGTCTCTCTGATTCCTGAATCCAGCTCCTCAGAGGGCTGTGAAGAATAAAACAAAACAAAAGAATATAGTGAGCATGGCTGACTCTTGGCTCATCATTTATCATCATCATCATCATCATTATCATCATCATCGGCATCATTATAGATTCAGTATAACTTGGTCCAGTGTGTCAGTTGTCTGTATGTTGGTTGTCCATGTATGATGTGTCACTGTAGCCCTCAGCTAATTGCCCTAAGGGACTACATACAATTGTATCGTATCATATAGGAACATACCACACAGTCTTGTAACGTCCCCAGGTAACTCTGTCTCCGTGTGTCTGCCAGGAATTTCACCTCTCTCTCCCTCTGCCCCTGTCTGCTCCCTGGTTTGCAAGAGAAGGTGATGTTCTGGGTGGTGAACCTGCTGTTCAACCTCAGGAACCTCATCTGCACCACATCCCTTCCTGGATACTCAAACTGGGAGTGGCAATCAAAAGTTGGTATAACACACTGTGAGATGCAAGTATGGACATGTATGTATGTTGTTTGTTGTCTGTTGTACCTTACTAACATTTGAAACTGTAATATATATATATATATATATATATATGTGTGTACAACAATCAGGGACATGACAGCAGTACAGTTTGGATCTGACGCTCACCTGAAAGCCCTTTTCCATTGTACTCAACCAATAAAATGAGTTATTTGTCCCAGAGTCCTTGAGCCAAGCTTTCACCGGCACCTGCAGTTTGTTATTCACGTGTTATTACATACATATACAGTAACATATGTTATTACAACATGATGTCTATAGTTCAGAGTGGTTTCTTGATGTCTGCATGGAAGTACCTGAGGCTGGAGTGGAGACAGACAGGTCTTTGGACCAGCAGTGAAGTCACAGTAGACCACAAACGCATCAGCTGGGCTGCCCTGATTAGGGTCTATGTAATACACCCCTGGAACACAACAAACTTTGTGAAGTGGGTTACTTACACAACAAAGGGAGCTAGGTTATTTATATCAGCTTGTTGTTCTGTACAGTACAATAAGGAAAGCTAGTCAAGTTGACGTTCATCTCTAATGGCACTGCAAAGGGTATAATGAGTCCAATGTAATGACAAGGATCCTCTGTGGCTCAGGTGGTACAGCATGGCCCTAACAACGCTTAGGTTGTGGGTTCGATTCCCGCTGGGACCATATATACTGAAAAATGTATGCACTCACTGCAATGTAAGTCGCATTTGGGTAAAAGCATCAGCTAAATGACATATATTATATTACGATACTGTAGCTTCACACTCTGGGCTCAATTTAATGAAACAAATTCAACCCCTGTGGACTGAGCTCAGTCTGACCCTTAGTGAAGTTAGGATGGGAAAGCCAGAGCTCCAGGCAGGTGGTGGCTGGATGCTCTTTGGTGCCATCTGGTGGATCTATGACCAAGCGCAGGTCCTGGTGTAAGGAGTCCAACAGAGACTGGATCAGGAGGTAATTGGGCCTGTCTGACATATACATGAGGTCCTGACCAGACAAGTGGAAAACAAGGAGAAGGTATACAGTATGAGAAATATGCATAGCCGAATGGGTCAATGTAGGCTACATGACAGTTGCAGAACTAAAATGAGGCGTTTGAATTGGCTTTGATAGATTACCAACAACTTGCCTTCAGTTGGGTCAGAGTGAGGTTCAGAGGAGTCCCAGGGGGACCCGGAGGTCCAGGGAGGCCCTAGAAAACATAATAAAAACAAACACAATATGAATGTTCTGTCAAACATCATCATCTCAGGTAGGAACCCTTTCAAAATCATTAGAAAGGGTTCAAATCGATATAAAACAGCTGGTATTGTAATATTACAATTCTGTTAATGTTACAATTCTGTTACAATTACTGTGTGGAGGACCATATACTCACAGGGAAGCCTCTCACACCAACAGCACCTGGTTGTCCATCATATCCTTTCAAGCCCTGGTGATTAGGTAGATATTTAGACAATGTCTTCTGAGCGAATTCATTATCCTTCATATCATGCACTCATTATAAGCGCATGTATTGAAGATGTCAATGTGTAACTCTACAATATTTGCAAGGGAAGAGTTAACTCAGCAGATGTATGTATGTGTGTTGAGACAGTTGTCCCATACAGACTGTACCTTTTCTCCAAACAGCCCCTACAGAAAAACAAAAAGACATTGACTGCTTCAGAATGACACTTATTTGAATTCTCCTCATTGATTTTAGCCAAGCTATACCTCAGAATGTAAAGACAGGGATCACTTACAGGCAGTCCTGGTAGACCTGGAGTCCCCCATCTACCAATAGGACCAATATCCCCCTGGGAAGACACAACCAATGTCATTTAATTTTGCATTCTCATTGCAATCAATGGAACATCAATAGAATTTCACCTGCTCTCCCTTCAGGCCTCCTCTTCCTGGCTCCCCCAAAGGACCTTGTGTCCCCTGAAACAGACACACACAACTGACTCAACACATTACAGCTTCATGGAACTGTGTCCTTCATACAGGAAATCAAGAGGGATATAAAGATGTGATGACTGAGGGAAGATCAGGGGGTAGGTCAATGACTTCAATGTCTACAGTAATCTGTAAATCTGTTCACATTGACTGTGAATTAAATCATTTAGGAGGATGTTAATGTTTCAGTGTTTTGACTGTACCTTCGACCCCTGACTGCCAGGTGGTCCTGGTGGTCCTATCTTCCCTTCCTCCCCCTGCAAGTTAAGGGGAGAGAGATGAATCTCACAGACATCTCTGTCACAATAGCTTTCACGGATAAGAAGGAATTCAGTGTAGGTCTTACCTCCACACCTCTCTCGCCCATTTCACCTTGCTCTCCTTGTAGGCCAGGTGCCCCCTTAGAGAAAGAGAGAGAGAGAGAGAGAGAGAGAGAGAGAGAGAGAGAGAGACAAACAGTGACACAAAGGAAGGTGAGGACACAGTGATTGAGTTGTACTCTTAATCCTCCTGTCACTGTAAGAGTACACAGCATTTCAAACCAGATAATATGGTTGCTAAAAATAACTCACATAAGGCCCTTGTCTCCCTGGTGGCCCAATTGAACCGAAATCTCCCCTCTTTCCCTGAAGGCCAAAGGAAGGTTGATTAAATGTGATACCCTGTTGAACTTTCACAAACTCCCACCACTGCAAAACATTAGTATGGTATTAAAGGTCAAACTACAGTGTTTGTAATGGCTTTGGATGGTGTATAATTGTGCCAGATATGTTTTCATGGTTAGTTGTCATTACTGACCGTTTCTCCTTTTTTCCCTCTTAAGGCTCTCATTCCAGCTGTTCCTCTTTTCCCCTGGCGTGGACATAAAAACAGTTATCAAATAAAGCACCTTGATTGGTTGAAATGAGAACTATGTAGGAGACAAATCGAATAGACTGGGGTGTAACTCTTACCCTCTTTCCAATGTGCCCAGTCTTCCCCGGATTCCCCTTTCGACCATTGTTCCCCTGAAACAGAAGCCAGCGAGATCCACCATCACCTACCATGTCAGTAGACACATGTACTGTATGATGTCAGAATGGAATAGAATAAACAAATGAATGAGGTTTGAATGGATGAGGTTTGACCTCACCGTTTGACCTTTCGGTCCTTGTCTCCCCTCTGGGCCTGGTGTACCTGTTGGTCCCTACAAAGCAAATAGGTAATGTTGACTTTGTGAAAGAACATTTACTGAGACGTGTTCTGTCCATGGAAATAGTTGTCTGTATCTATTGTGATGATCTGATTATCTGATGAAAAAACTATGTAAAACTGACCAATGGTCCTGGAGTGCCAACAGTCCCCTGAGACCCCGCCTCACCCGGAATTCCCTGCAAGTAGGGATGACAAAAGACATGTCACTCGTGCCTTGTTTACAAAGAGGCCACAACAAGTGTAAACTTCCCATTAATCAATATGGTCCAGAGTTTTTGTTGTGAAGTAGAGTATTATGTTTTATTAATTAGTATTATATTTTTCCTCTACTACAGTACAGTAAGTGCTCTCATTACGTTGGTGGTCAGAGTTACCTCAGATCCAGGTGATGCTTGGGGCCCTCTGATCCCTGGCAGACCCTCTGGCCCCTGGACACAAGGTCAAGCTGTGAGCTTCAATCACTCAGTAACATTAAAACAGACAGAGACGTTTTACTCATGTATAGAACATTGAATAGCTGTTTTTCTGGATGCTAAGCTGTTGTGATCAACCTCACCTGCTCTCCTGGCTCTCCCATCTCTCCTGGCTCTCCTCTGGGTCCCTCAGGTCCAGCGGCAGGCTTTGGACCAATCTCTCCTTGTCTCCCCACACCTCCGGCCAAGCCCTGGAAGATACAAACAAGCATGATCATCTTCATTATAAGAAATGTACATGAAAAGGAATACGTTGTTAAAAATACTGCACCTACAGTATGGATGCAGTACTGCACAGAGATGGAGAATGATTGACAGCGATGTTGCTGTGTCACACACACTGACCTGTGGTCCAGGCTTCCCCATGTCACCTTTCATTCCCCTGCTCCCTGTCACACCCTGTCAGTAGAAGACATAAGCTCAGTAAAAAAGCGAGCCTGTGAGGGATAAATTAGTATAACTGTGTCTTAACTATACATGAACATGAACATGATTATGGTCTCAGTAACTGTGCTGTACCTTAGGGCCTGGGGTTCCAGAGTTTCCAGATGGACCATCAAGGCCTTTCTCCCCCTAGAGAGATGACAACTCCATTTTACTGTACGGCAAAGGCATCATCACCATGAATGCTGAAGAAGGCGGATACCGAAACGCGTTCGTAACTGCTGTGGCAATGCATTCAATGACTCAAAGTAGAGTTCTAGTGAGTGCAGGTTTTATTTTCTTTGTATTATATCATATTATCATGATCACATTATTAACAGAGGTGCTAAGATCCCATTACAGAGTATGAGAGATACCTTCTGCCCTTGAGGTCCATTAGCCCCAGGTGATCCAAAGGGACCTGGAACACCCTGCAAAAAGAACAATTGCTACTGTAGATACAGACATTTCCAGTAATTAGCAATAACACCTAACTATAATGGGTTTTGCTTTGAGTTCAATCCAGTCCACTTCAAACTCACCTCCAGTCCAGACAAGCCTGATGGTCCAGTTTTTCCCATCAATCCCACTTGGCCCTAATGAAAAGACACAGGATCACTGCTACAGTAAAAAGTCAAGCTATCACATACAGTACAGTAAATAATCTACCTAATCACCTCTATCAACAAATGATCAAGCATCAGGATAGAATGAATTGCATCAGCCACTCACTAGTAGTCCTACGTAGCCCTTCTCTCCTTTCACTCCTCTCTTCCCGTTGTCCCCAAGACCCCCCGGTGGCCCCTCTGACCCAGAGAATCCACGCGGTCCCACACTCCCCTATAGAGTAGAAACAAAACAATATACAACATACTGAATGTGATTTGTCTGGTAGAACAGCGAGGATACATTTTTTCAGGATTTCGAATATCAGACAATGTAGGCCACCAGATAACGTACTTTACTGTTACACAGTCAGTTCATCTAATTACCTTTTGTCCTTTGGGACCTGGATCCCCAATATCACCAAATTCCCCAATTTCTCCCTGAAACAGACAATCACAGAACACCATGAAAGCACATGACAAACAGAGCATGGCAGCCTCTGTCTGGAGAACAGCTTGGTAGGTAGGGGAGTACAGCTGACCTCTTTGCCCCTGGACCCAGGCTCACCCTGCAGCCCCTGGGAACCCTGTGGACCTGGCTCTCCTGGGAGGCCCTTATGGCCCGCTTTTCCATAGGGACCTGGAGCTCCCTGTTGTACAGTGAAGGAGATGGAGTCAGAGAGGAGGAGGAGAGAGGGAACAGGGAGATGGACAAACTGATGGAAAAAAAATAGGAAATCCTATAGTGATGATGTCACTGACCTGTCCGCCCTTTGCCCCAGGTGACCCCTCCTCACCAGATGGGCCCGGGAGACCCTAGGATACAGGATACACACAGCAGGGTCATCAATGTCTGCCGTTATATTGATAACCCAATTTATTTTGCTACAGTATAATATACTATGATGTTCATTACACCATGAAAACCTGCTAACCTGCTGACCGTCCAGTCCAGAAGGACCAATGTCACCAGCAGGCCCTGGTATCCCCTACACAAACACAGGTGAACATCAGTGAGGGCAATGTTTCCTGGTAACAAGCAAGTCTATCCTTCACAGACATTACACTCAGCCGTGTGTGTGTTAGCTTACAGTGGGTCCCTCTCACCTGCTCTCCTTTTCCTCCAGCCTGCCCCATCAATCCGTCCATCCCATGAGTACCCTGACACAATAGACAAAGTATATTACCAAAGTTAAAAATAAAACAGTTATAAGTTGACAGTGTATGGAGTTCAAACATTTCAATGTGCATATTCAAGAGGTGCAGAGTCCATACAACATGCAATTTGATTTAGATTTGAGATGAAGCAAGGAGAAAGATGAAAAGTACCCACTCACTGGAAACCCGATGGGCCCGTCTGGCCCCTTTGGCCCCTGAGGCCCCTGGCTCCCTGGGGGACCTGGCTTCCCTGTCCTGCCCTCTGGCCCCTGCAAGCCTGGAGGTCCCTAAAACCATGTACATCTCTTAATTAAAGCACAAGGGAACCAAACCAAGAATACCATATACCACACTAAAAGCCATGGACACAATCAAGAAACCTGATACTCACTGTCAATCCCTGTACACCATTAGGTCCAGTCTCTCCTTGGCGGCCCTGAGGTGGCCAAACAACAGAAAACCCATTATTGAGTCAGGTGTAGCCCCAGGGGTCAGTGAATGTAGTACTTTTAAAACCACTATCTTCCTATGTATTCATAACAAGTCTCAATGGTGAGCTTTGCTCGACTCTTGTTTGCTCACCTGAGGTCCAGAAGGCCCTCTCTCCCCATGATGTCCCTTCAATCCCTGTTGGACACATCAAAATCAGGCTATAAATACTGTATGAATGGGAATTATCCCTCAATATAAGGTTTTTGGTTATTCTCAATCCCAATAAATACTCACTTGAGGTCCACTTTTTCCAGGGAGACCAGCAAAGCCTCTCACACCAAGCTCCCCCTTGGAGCAGGCAGACAGGCAGCATTAATGCAAAAGCAATAACTTTTCAATACCAATATACTGTAGACATTAGGATACTGTAGTATAACACTCCATCTCTCTCAAAGATAACTCACCCTTTTTCCTATGTGACCTGGTCTCCCAGTTAAACCCAATGCTCCTGGATATCCCTGTGCAAACAATGTGTTTACAACGGTTACAACTGATCCTATCAATTAACCCCAAATAAAATGTCCAGAAAGTGCACTCTCCCAGTAACGGTATACTCCACTCTCACGCTGTAAGGTTCGGACAGGCAGGTACAGTAACACTTACATACATGCCCACCGGCCCCTGGGGACCCTCTACTCCAGCTTTCCCTGTGAAGCCCTGGATAAGAGAGGGAGAGACAGAGGTTGTACATACACCCTAACACAGACACCTCAAATCATGCATTGATACTGAGAAGTGTGATGTGTTTCTTCAGTTTGAGACACAGGGTATTAGCTGACTCACCTTCTCACCAGGTGGTCCAGGACTGCCATCTTGTCCTGGCTTTCCTGGGAGGCCCTGTTGGAATCACAATGAGATGACATAAATAGATAGAAAACTATGAGGAGGGGAATGACAGAATGTTGTCTGTGTTACAGATGAAGTTGGACGTACCAGAGCACCCGGGGGACCTATACGCCCTGGCTCACCCCCAAGACCTGGAAATCCCTAGATTTCAGACAGAGACAAAGCAAGTTAAGCAGTAAGCACACATAAAGTATACACATAAACAACAGTCAACGGCTTGACAGATGCAGAACCCTAGCTATATCACATCAAAACACCCATTTCCACGTATACACTGTATACACAGAGTCAGTGATGAGGACTTCAGCTCATTTCTGGGTGTCATGCTGAATGTGACACTGACTGACCCCTGGTGATGCTGAGGGTCTTGTAAACCTTAATAGTCTTGTACTGCGACAGTCTGACATTTACGTGCTTGTATAAAGCAAGAAGTATGACATCACTGCCCACCACAGCCCACTGGCAGACAGTTACATCTTTATCTGAGGACATTTGATATGTTTTCTGACCAGCCACTTCCATTTCCTTGTTTTTTGACTCTAAGAGTAAGGGGAATGATAAAGGGGACATTTTGTTCTGTGGTACAGAGCTTTGATATTTTGTACTGTTGGCCTCTACTTGTTTTGAGCTAAAGTATTTTGCTGTAAGAACCTGACTCACTCTGTCTCCTTTAGTCCCAGAGATGCCAGCTGAGCCAGGAGCCCCCTGTCAGGAACATACATACACCACACATTACACTTATGTTTTTACCACATCAATTCATTGATAAATATTCAGAATTCTGAAATGTAACATTTATTTTTGTGTTAGCACGTTTGAAATAGCTGGATTAGAACCTGAAGTTTGAGATCATTTGTCAGTAGATAATAACGTGGTCAGTAGAAAATTAAGAGTCATGATATGAAAAGTTATAAAATGGGAACCTGTGTACCAGGCTTTCCTTCTGCTCCCTCAGTCCCAGTGTGTCCTCTAAAACCCTACAAGAAAACACAGACATAGACACAAACATGTCTAGCACATAATACAACCTTCAACTAGGACAGCTGATTGTTGGCCACAGTAGAGTATCTTTGGAAGTGTCCTAACCATATGCCATCTAATATTCATATCAGTATGATCAAAGTTCTTACCGGGAGTCCAGGTATACCAAAAAGCCCAGGCTGTCCCATACGACCCTGGGGAAAGAGGCATCAGAGGGATGTCAAAGAGAGAACATCAACTGAATATCCTGGAGGAGGCATATAGCAATGTACTGTATCTAAAATAATACAAAATCCAGGAGAAAGTTACCCGAGGTCCTTTGGGTCCTGACTTCCCGTTGCGTCCTGGAGCTCCCCTTATGCCCTTGGGTGTAAACAAAGAGTGGCAGTCAACAGCAGGATCTTGAAAAGCGATTATAAGGCATAATATGACATGACAGCTTTTTGAACCACCAAAATGTCAATATTGTATTGTATTCATTTCCAATACTTCTTGCATACTTCTTGCATATACGGTATCAGCTCATGGGATACATGATTGTAGACGACAACAGAACATGAGAACTGATGCACAGGAGAGCACTCTAGTTTATTGTAATCATTTTACCAGACTGCAATAAACTCCACTGACCTTTGGCCCCTCCTTTCCAACCACTCCTTCGAAGCCAACCACTCCATCTTCACCCTGAGTGAGAAAACATACATCAGCACCCCCATGCAATTTAGACTGAAATAGGCCAGGAGTGACCATAAATTCCCGGAATCCTCCATCATTCCATTCTTTAACCGTTTTATTTCACAAAAGAACAAAATGAACAGTGTAGTTGTCTGAGCCATCTCTGATCCAGACCCTAACTCAGATGAGGTACAGTAAGATAGGGATAAGTATTGCATGTTTGCTCGAGGCTGTGAATTGTCATCACATTGTGTGATTATGATCTTCACCTGGCTGCCTTGGGGACCAGCTTGACCTCTTAACCCAGGGAGGCCTGATAGGCCAGTCTGACCCCTCTCTCCCTGACGGCCTTGGATTCCTGTAGCACCAAAGAGTCCCTGAGGAAAGAATACCAGTGTATCACAACACATGGTACATGCAGTCTTACATTCATCCAGGGGAGGCTGGTGGAGGTAGAAATCAGGACATGTTCATCGTAATGCATGGAATGGAATAAGGAATGGTATACCGTTCCAAGCATTACAATGAGAAATCTTCTGATTTCTCCCTCCACCATCCTTCACTCCATTCATCAATATAGCATGCCTCAGGTGTCCTTACCCTGTCTCCTTTGGGTCCAGCATCTCCTTTGTCTCCGTCCAGTCCTCTAAAGCCCTACAGGGAAAGTCTAGATCAGACAAGAATGATGACACGACACAGCACTCCTCTCTAATAGTGCCACATGGACTCAACGAAAATGAGAATAATTCTAGACATCTTACTGTGCCACCTGGAACCCCCTTCAGACCTGACATTCCAGAAATCCCCTAATAAAAGAAAGAAAGACAGTCAGACAGACAGACAGACAGACAGACAGACAGACAGACACAGAGAGCAAGGAGGGTGGGGTGGGGGGGGGACAACAGAGAGAGATACTGAATGTGGAGATGTTCATATTGTCACAAAGATATTTTCCACCTCCTGTTGCAGATTTGATGACAGACCCATATTTCTTACCGTTTGCTGAGGTAAGATGAGGACACTTGTACAGTGTTTAGACTACACATAGGCATGACCTCACTCCAATAGGGAACACCCTATAAAACTGATTGCCATTTCCAAAAGATGTTTTCCATTTCTATTGTTAAGGGGCCTGACCAAAACCAGGGGGCGTTCAAACATATGAGTGAAACACCAGCTGGCAGAGTAGTAAAAATAGTTTTCGGTATCATATGTTTCGGTATCAAAGGAAGTGGCCAACTCAGATGCAAGCCACATGGAGATTTGTGCTTCTCAAGATTCAGTCTTTGTTGCTGCAGTGTGGCCATAAGTCAAACAACAAAGCTGTCAAATGAACCTTTAGAAAATGAGTGAGCTTTTCCATGGCATCAAATCCTCTAGGTGTATGACTGTGGTAGTGATAAATACCTGAGACTGCCTGCCAAGCTCACATGAACAAAGTTCAAATGCATGGTGGACATTAACAAAGGACTCACCATGGCCCCTTCAATGCCAGGCAATCCCTTCATGCTCATTGGCCCAACTTCACCCTAAAGAACAAACATAAATATTAGTATAGTATTACATTCACCCCACATTGGGTCAATTTAGGACATAGATTAAGCAGACTCCCTATAAGGGGCCATCAAGAAGTGTCTTGGGGGAGGGGCTAGGAGTTTATTTTAGACTGGGTTTACTGTACATGTTTTTGATAATAATTCGAAAACTCCTTAAGGAGATAAAATGAACTTACCATGTCACCTTTGAGACCGGGAGGTCCCTCCATCCCTGGATGTCCCTGAGGACAAAATATATTACAACCTTAAATACCCTCTCAGAAACAGTTTCTGAATATTAAATATGTTGAATGCAGGTGTGTCGACAGAAAGTGCCTGATTTTTAAAAACCCTTTAAAAAACGAGGAGCTTACACTGGTGCTTACACTTATTCACTATTGGATGGTTACCCGGACACTGATTGGAGATTTTCTTGAAAGTGATTTAGTCCAGGACCACGCTTAATCTGTGTCCGGGAAACCGGCCCTGAGATTGCAGTAATGAGCACCATGATCATGTCCCAGGAGCTGTATCACATGGTTATGGCTGTCCATGCAGCCATCTGGACATGGCCAATGTTTTATTAGACAGAGACTAGGAGATGGATATTTAAAGAGTAGATTTTCCCATCCTCCTCTCTTATAAGGCCTCAGGGACCGCCTTATTGTCTGCTCTGCAGGCTAGAAGCCCAGCAGTGTGCATTAACAGTCACTAAGACTCATACCGACACGCCCTGACAACTGGACACTTTCACAGACGATCTGAAGAAAATTACAGTAAATAACCTACGACATATTCTGTAGCTGGTGGGAAAATCTAACACTTCCTCCAACGTATTTATGGTCTCCAATTGACAAAGACTACCAATTATCATATACAGTGCTTTCGGAAAGTATTCAGACCCCTTCACTTTTTCCACATTTTGTTGTGTTATAGACTCAATTTAAAATGGATTAAATTAAAAGAATTTGCCATCAATCCACACACAATACTCCAGAATGACAAAGCGAAAACGCGTTTTTTGAAATTTCTGTAAATGTATTAAAATTGAAATACAGAAATACCTCATGTACATAACTATTCAGACCCTTGTGGAAAAAGTGAAGGGGTCTGAATACTTCCCGAAGGCACTGTAATTTCATCACACTTATAAAGACATTTTCCTGACAAATATCAAAACTCTTGAAGATCAAACTCATATCACAGCCGCCCAGCCTGTGTAAAGAGGATTCTTACCTGTGGTCCTCTAAGTCCAGGAGGGCCTCTCTCTCCTACTAATCCTGGAGGACCCTATGGGAGAAACAATATCAGGAGGGATGATGACCATGCCTGGTGGATTGGGGTATCACACTGAGGACTTTATGAAGCCAATGAAACATACCAGAGGACCTTTACGGCCTGGTTGACCAGCTGGTCCTGGATCACCCTGTGAGCAACACAGCAGAGAGAGATAGTCAAAGTCTTACTTAAAACAATTTAATACACCAAACATTATATAACAAGATGAAATGTGACATTTGTGTCATGCGTTCATCACTTGATCTTTCAAGAGAGCACACAAGGATCCTTATCAAAAACCTATATACTGAAGCTATATACTCCAGGGGAGGCTGGTGGAGGTAAAATCGGTGGACAGGCTCACACATGTTTGATACCATTCCTTATTCCTTTCCATGCATTACAATGAGCCTGTCCTCCGATTTCTACCTCCACCAGCCTCCACTGATATACTAACCTCTGAGCCGTTCACCCCCTGTACTCCGATCATGCCTGTCACACCTGGAGCTCCCTGAATGGGCAGATTTGGCACACACATACAGACATGCGAACAGGAGTCACGAACCATCAGGGCCAGGAGTGAGTATCTCATGATCTTTTTCACTACACGTGGCATGCATATACAGACATTTCAGCACATGTACGGTAGGTGCAAGGATATGATTGATGGTGAAGGTGAACCAGACACTCTTGTACTCACCACTCCCCCTGGTGGACCCTGAGCTCCATCATAACCAGAATCACCCTAAAAGAACATGTAGAGTGAGATCAAAAGAGCCGCGATCAGATTTGATTGTAAAAATCTGGTTTGTGTTGAAAATATCTTACCTCAAGCCCAGGGGTTCCTGGAAAACCTCGAGCCCCTCTTTTACCAAGTGGGCCCTGCAATAAAAATACAAGAAACATTGAACTCAACATGTCTCATTATTACCATTCGTCATTCCATTCCATGCATTACAATGAGCCCGTCTTCCGATTTCTACCTCCACCAGACTTCCATTGACTACAAACGGTAGTTAAACATGTCGAACAGCGGTCTGACTTTGGAAAGTGGGGTTTTATATGAGCCGCTGTAAAATCAGTAGGATCTGAAGATAGTGTGCACTGTCATACTCACATGTTGGCCAACAGAACCACGGTCTCCCAGCTCCCCTTTAGAGCCCTGAAAAACATCAAGTCATATTAATAAGCCTGAGGAAAACAACCAAGCCTGGTAACATATGGCCATACATACTGACTCACTATAATCAACCTGATTGTTTACTATCGCGGTTACAAGAGGGAGCAAAATAGCCTTGGATGAGTTGCGCTGAGCCATAAGGTGGTCAGCAAAGCACACACTGTTTCCATCCACTAGAGGGCAACGCAATCAAACTGTATGTATATATATATAGAGTACAACACAAGTAGGCTCAGTTCAATTTTGAGGTTTGTAGCAGTATCAATTTGGATATCCGAAAAGCTGTATTGACCTTCTCTCCAGTCCTTCCTCTGTCTCCACATGGACCTGTCTCACCAGTGAAACCCTATAGTTCAATGCAAAGAGAGTCATTAAAGACATGCCAGAGATGATACACAGTTGCTTTAGGTGCTTGGTTAGGGACCAGCTTGTTTTGATTAATTAGTGTGTGTATCACACACAAACACACACGCACACGCACACACACACACACACACACGCACACGCACACGCACACACACACACACACACACACACACACACACACACGCACACACACTTTAATACAACACACAAAATACTATGGAGTGAAATACTAGCACCACCAGCTGGTGGCTAGTAGTATGTTTTCAACCTGGTAGCTAAGCACACAGGTGTGTCTTTGGTGATCCTATCAGATGAGCATGCTAGTACTGTGTCTGGCATTCTCACCTCATCTCCTCTCTCTGCTGGAGGGGCTGACTCCCCCTTATAGCCCCAAGGACCCTGAAATAGAAACCACCACAGTTGTGTCACATATAGTACAGTATAGATTCTTCGCTGTCCTGACTAATGTAGCGAGTAATTACTTGTTCATTTAATTTTTTTACTCAAACTATTGAATAACAATAAGACATGATCTGCTGTGTTTGAAATTTGGTCTCACCTGAAGCCCAGGAATTCCTAATGGACCAGGTTGTCCATCCAGGCCATGGCCGCCGTCCCTTCCCCTGGTTCCTTCCCGCCCTGGCACGCCCTTTGGCCCAGGGTGACCCTGGTAGACATGACATTAACAAAACCTCAGAGAAGACCAAGATAGGCTTCTTACACATACTAGAGAAGACTGAGTCCTGCCGGTATTCATACCTTCATCACTAAGGGTGGAATCCTAACTTTAAGATCCACATGCGTAACTCGTGCAGATCACGAGTTAGGATTCCACCCTTAAAAAAAAAAAAAGAGTAAAACACTGCACCACACGTTCACGTCAATTACCATGTCTCCCCTGTGTCCTGGTATTCCACTATGTCCAGGGTCTCCAGGAATCCCCTGCATAAAAAGAGGATCTATCAGACATCGACACAACATGAAATGCTCTGTAATATCAAGTGGACTGTAATATAAGTCTTCTTCACAACTGCTGATGCTTGGAGTATAGTTCCTTTGTGTAGATGTCCACACTCACTGGTAGGCCTGGCTTCCCCATTTCTCCAATCGGTCCAGTATCCCCCTGTTCTGTCTGCATATGAAACAAAACAAGACCAGGTCAGACAGCAACACACTCAAACACAGCGTCTGTTACCCACTGTAGTGCACACCCGTAAAGGTCTGCTGGTTGGCAGAAATCAGAGGACGGGCTCATTGTAATTGCATGAAATGAAGTGATGGCATTACAATGATACCATTACTAATTCCATTCCATGCACTACAGTGAGCACATCCTCCGATTTCTACCTCCACCAGCCTCCCCTGCAGGGCACACAACCCCCCCCCTTGTTGTGATACTCACCGGCCAGCCTGCCCGCAGCAAATGAAAGAAGGTTGATCTCTGGAAATCAAGCAGAGGTCATTACAGTAGCTGTACGATAGAGAAGGTATTCCATCAGAATAATAGAACAAATAAACCAACGACATAGAAATATCAACCCTAACTTTTAAAGCTACACTGCGGGGCACTCGAGGCAAAGGAAAGCATACGCATGTAGTGTTGTGAGAAGAGGAAACACGGCACATGTAAAAGTTGCATGTATGTTTGAGATCACACAAGCTCTACAACTCCAGTATTATACGGAATGAGAGCCAGCTACTTCGCCGATACTGCTCAGAGGAAACGCATAGGCTGTTTGCTCAAGGTCAAATCTCACACATCATTTAATGTAACACTTATGGCCTTGCATTGAGATGCAGCCAAAGGCAATATGTCATGGACCTAGTGTTGAGAGCCCCATGCGGAGGCTCTCCCCTCTACTCTGATGGTTAGATAAGGGATGTGGCACAGAGCATGCTGTCACTGCACACTGAGGTCTGTGGAAGTGAAAGCACTGAATCACACAGAAACACACAGTGGACTGCTGGGGTATTAAAGCGCCCTGGCTGCCTCTGCTCAAGGTAATATTTGTCTTGGCCCGAGGCGCAGGTTCTGTCCCCGATGGCAAGAGAGGCTGGAGACTCGCAGGCCCAGTTAAGGTGAAGCTGAGACAGGATGAGAGGCTTGGACCTCCCCTAACCCTGGGTTTTCACAGGCCCAGCTAACCTGGAGGGTGAGTGGGGGTTAATAGGCTGTCAGAGCCCCCAGTGTGCTTCAAGCTGCCAGCAACACTGTGGCCATTCACAGCCAGCACTTGGGGGATTCACTGGAGAGGGGTGCAACCAAAGCACAGGACTGACTGTGGCATCAGCCTGAAGGTTTCAGTTTCAATGCTCCACAGACAAATCAACTCTCATTACTGTACATCAGAGTACTCCAATCTGAGACCTGCTCCAGGTCCCATTCGGCGGTGTCCATCTAAAAGACTCTATACACACTGGGAGAGGATTACACAATCCAGCCTGAAATAGAAGCACAGCTTCACCCAAAAGGTCACAGAGGGCCTCAGAGTCTATAAAAACCTGGAGGGGTTTACATTTTCATTACACATGGTGAAACAGACGATTGGTTCATCTAATGGAATCGAGACGTATTTCTGTCACTTTGAGGTTAGGGAAACACATTCCAACATAAAGATGTTTTCCCGAAAAAGATGTTTAAACACAACTCTCAAATGTAGGGTTTAAATAAACAGCATCCATTTGAAAATTTGATACAGACTGTACTTGTGTATAAAATCCATAGCCTTGTGTATGATCATAAGATAAGACATTGTTGTGTCACAAATTCATTTTCCTGTCGGTGCCTAAAATATACAGTACGGTACTTCCAGTAACTTCTCTGCCATGTTGAAGTACTTATAAAATTGCAGCAATCAACTTTAATCAAGAGAAAGGGCATTCTATTCTTGTATATAAATAATCCAATCAAATTCAGCCCCTAAGGCTAGGAATTGTATAAAAAACTGAAAACATGGGCGATAAAGTTGTCTGGCAAAAAAAAAAGCATAGCCCAAACACGTTATCGCCCACGACAGGATTCCACTGTAAAGCCCACAATATGCACACTCTGCACACACCACAAGAAAAAAGATTTTGTTTTATTTAAATGAAAAGCTAATACATGCTGAGCAATATAACAGTGCCACTTGTATTCACAGAGAGTGAATCATACTCATTTAGGTACAGTATCATCACTTGGGTATAATCTTTACAACTGCTTTCAATTACAGCAACCTACGTAGCTGGAGCTGAGGACTGTGGTATTAAGGCAAGCTAAAATTTCCAGTCAGAAATAGCCTGACAGGGAGTCTGGTGAGAGCACAGCCACGGCCGGGTCACTCTCAGGGCCAGAGCAGTGGGCGGTGGCCACTCATGTGATGCATATCCAACAGCATGGAGAACAAGCTATTATTTGACAGCGCAGCACATGGTTCCAACGTTGTGGCTACATTAGGTTTCATACCACTCCCAGACAAGGTTCTGTGAGAGAGGTGTTGGGGTAGTTAGCAGCTTACCCTGAAGGCAGTCCAGTCCTCCTCTGAGTTCCTCCACAGGTAGAGTGTGGGGAGTCCCGGAGGCCCTGGGAGGCCTGTCTCACCTTTCCTGCCCTCCTTCCCCTTTATACCCTGAGATCCCTGAGGAGGAAGACCAGACAAGATGAGAGAGAGAGAGAGAGAGAGAGAGAGAGAGAGAGAGAGAGAGAGAGAGGAGTCTGTGACAATGAGTGATGTTCAACAAAGTACAGGTCACAACAGGTTTACAGAGCCAACAGGCACTGAAGAAACAAACAATATTACACACTATAAACAGCATACAATTACATCAAGAAATAATTAATTACTCTAATTGCCTTAAATGCATCTTTCAAATGTGCATAAGAGCAACTTTTTTTACCTTGTCACCTTTGAACCCAAGATAGCCTTCTCTGCCAGCGCATCCCTGTAGAGAAAACCATCATATTCTTGAAGTTGTACGATTTTTTATGATAAATGTAACGTTTCTGAATGAAATGTTCATTTTGTCACCAGACTTTCATAATATATTGGCATAACCTGGAGAGACTGCTGTTTGCCAGTTCACCTATGACCCAGCCAGCATGCGGTGATCAGGGTGGCTCATTAGCCTATATCGAATGCCGAGACCCATTACCCACGCTTCCGCCATTTGAGCTAAATATAAAGCGGAAAGTTTGTGACATGGAAAGAGAAGACAGTGGCAGAGGAGCGGTAAGACGGTGGTAGGGGAGCAGAAAGACGGCGGCAGGGGAGTGGAAAGAGGGAGACATGGGAGCGGTAACGGGACGAGGGTGGAAAAGGAGCGGAGTGGATGGCTTGCCAACAGCCAGAGCAGTGTTCCACCAGTGGACTGACTCAGGACCGGTTGCGGGTGTTGGCTTGCCTATGGCGGTCCTATCTTTGGCCGATATGAATACTCGTCGATGGCAGCGTGACAATGGACCGCTGTTTGTAGGGTCGGCTCGCCGCTGTTGCGCTATGGTAAAGTCTGTAATTCTGTCATGACAACAGCTTCTGCCGCCAACGGGCCGCTTACGAGCCACCACAAGCTTGCTAGCTGGGGATGATCTAATAGAGAAGAAGGCATTTTGGTCTCTGAAGTACCGTATTAATGCCACCGTGTTTTGAAATGTTTATTTTCTGTCCTGTAATTTGGTAGAGTGCGTATAAATGAGTCTACGTCCATGTCATGCTGAGTAGATTCGACCACAATGTTTGTACAATATTTGCCTAACCCACACACCAAAATACAGAAAGATTAAAGAGAATGAAGCATAGCGTTAGTCCAGGCGGGGCACTCAACAGTGTGACATGTTTGTTCTGGCTAGGAGAGTATGTTTGGTGTGGTGAACCCAACCACCGTCCCCAAGCCTCCGCCCGTTCGGTCACTCTGTATGTAGCCTACCTACCGGGGCGGGGGGGAGGGGGTTAAAATGTTATGGGCTCCCTGCACTATTGTATACTTGTATGTTTTGGTGGTTTTAACTCCAGTCAAGGAGCTATACAGAGCGGAGCCATCCAAATGTGCCAAGCATGCATTACCGATTTCATGCAATAAATGGTTAAACTGACGTGAGTGTCCTGACTGAAGTTGGTTTATGGTGTTACGTGAGTTGCAGTGAGAACGATTTTGAATCTAAATTGGAGACGGTTATGGACCACTGATGTTTTGATCAGCCAGCAGTGACCAAGATCACTGAATCAGTGAATTTTCCCTGGAGGTTCTTACTTTTTTTCCTGCTGGTCCGATTGGCCCTGCAGAACCAGTCATGAGCCTGTACCTCCTGTTGTCAGATCCAACGACTACGACATCACCCTCACTGGGTGCCACTGCCACTGTGCCTGTGTGGCTAGTGGGTCTCACTCCCTCACTTGTCCCCTGTATGAGAGAGCTGCTGCTTGTCCTTCCCTGCTCCACGGAGACAGTCTCCACTGCTGAGCCAACAGGAGATAACAGGTCCTCCTCTATTAAAACATTGGAGTCAGGGTAAAGAGGATGGGGTGAGTTGTTCAGATCAGAGGTCTGGCTCGAGAAACTGGGAGAGGGGGAGTTCAGGTCGATGATTCCATCCGAGGGTTTCCCAGGAAATGTCTCGATTGGGTTAGCTTCATCAACAACCACGAACCCATTCCCTTGTTGAAGAGAGTCGGCACTCTGGGAGATAAGAGAATTCCTCTCCGGAAGTAAGTGATCCTGTTAAAAAAAAAGAAAGAGAGAGAAACTGTCTCAATTACAGCCACATAAAGGGTTATCTCTTAAAAGGCATATCTGTCAATGAGTTCCACATTACAGCAAATTTGATTAAGAAAGTATCACATTTCCTTAAATCCTCTACCCATGTTATGCCTCAGCAGGTGGGGTGCATAACACAGAAACAGCACAAGATGCCTTGACAGAGGAAGATACCCTGTCTGCATCACTTACATTAATACTCTAAAAGTGAGTTAATAAGTCTCGGGGTTATGACAATAAACTTCAAAGAGACCCTGGAATCACATTAAAGAGATAAATGTGCCCAGGTGAGTGGCAGGGAGATGAAGAGGCGTGCAGATCAGTGAGAGGCCAGTGTGAGCACTCCTCACCCTGGCCTCTCCAACAACACACAATGGGCCTTTATCTCGACTGGGGAC
Organism: Argentina silus; assembly: GCF_951799395.1. Taxonomy (NCBI): domain Eukaryota; kingdom Metazoa; phylum Chordata; class Actinopteri; order Argentiniformes; family Argentinidae; genus Argentina; species Argentina silus. The sequence continues at coordinate 7,149,378 of NC_139661.1, forward strand.
AAGCTACTGTAGCATAGCTGCACTCTCCCTCTCTCTCCCTCTCCCTCTCTCTCTCTCTCTCTCTCTCTCCCTCTCCCTCCCTCTCTCTCTCTCTCCCTCTCCCTCTCTCTCTCTCTCTCTCCCTCTCTCTCTCTCTCTCTCTCTCTCTCTCTCTCAGACATCTGATCTCCCTAATCTTGTCAACCTCCCCTATAGCTTATATAACCCTTGTACGCCACTAATCCTGAGGTTGAGCTCCAGAGTGGGACCGTAAAGGTGGAGGAGAAATGAGGAGCAACAGAACTAGGATGCAAAATGGATATCTGGAATTACTGTAAAACAGCAAGCATCTTTTACAGAGGCGCCAAGCTTGTCTCCCTGCCAGTGATTGGAGCAGAACAAAGTGCTATGGAAACAATGGGTCTGAACAAGCGCTCTGCTCAACAGTGTGAACTAGAGATGAGCATGTGGCCAGGGAATACAGTACTGTAGCTTTGATCTCTGCAGTGGGGGGGCGGGGGGGAGGGGGGGGCGCAATAATGGATCCCTCCTATTCACATCAGCAACATCATATAGGCCTGGCACTGGAATTCTGGCTTGGCTCTTAAAGCCTTCTCCACATTTAAAAAATGAAAAGGTCATTAATCGTACATCAAAAATGTCTTGAAAGATAGGCGGAAAGTAGCGTACTTTTCCAAGAATGAAAACAAAACCCCCTGATGAAAGATTCTCTGTCTATATATGACTGTTTATATACTCTCTGATGATGAGATGAACATGATGAGATGAACATGCCATGTATGCTTATACTGTACCATGTACAGTAGCATGAGGTCTGAAAGGAGACTAGTGCCAGAAAATAGTTTCATGAAGGTAAAACTAGAAGCGGACATGGTCATCCTCCACAGGTCAGACAGAAAGATATATGTAAACAAAGCCATGTCAGTCAACCACTCTGGTATGACAAAGTACCATGTGGATGTCCTGAGAGGCCGGGCCCAGGCAGGATGTAACCTGCATCCACTGTGCTGACTTAACTGGGAATAATGATGAGGTCCATAAATCAGGGCTTGGACACAGCTATGAGGAGGATCTCCACTGAATCATGTGTCTGAAAATGCAGCTGGGCAAACACACTTTATCACCATCATCATAGCTGTATATAATCACCAGAGCTATTACTAAGGAAGCACTCTGTCCACAATTATTAGAGGAGGAAATGATATATTTGGAGTGAAGAGTGATGAGCATGTGGTGTAATACAATAATATATCCCAAGTGTTGTGTTTGAGACGCTCGCTCTTTACGATCAACCGACGAACATCTGATGTTCTACAAGACAAAAAAAAAAACACTTTTAGACAATGTACCCGTACAGTGTGGGCTTTCTTCACATGGATCTATTTAGTGAGGCCTCTATGACTAACGGATGCTACTTGCTAAAGCCTAATGCTCCGTGACGAACTAAACAACAGCAAAGTGGATCTTGACGAGGCGAGAACAAGTGTGTCAATGCCAATGATATCGAGGATCTGTAGCAGAGGCAAGCCATACGCCAACCAGGACGCACATTAACGCTACATCAACACAATCCCTACTCCGATTCTAAGCAGTTCTGTATGAATCCCCAATATACAGTAGGCCTGCATTGCTATTCATAAGCATTTCTATTTGACACAGACCAGCCAACAATGTGTTCACGGTTTGAGTCCACCAGTGAGCTTATCGTCATATAAACCACAATTACAGAATTCGATTAGATATAATAATCTAATCATTGATATAATGATATAATAATTTTATTTGAATGATATAATAATCGATATGGGATAGTGGGGTCGCCCTACCGTGTGAGTGGCTCCCCATTGACCCTCCACACACAGTCCCAGCAGGAGAGGATCCAGCCAAAGACAGCCCAGCATCCAGGTGAAAAACCACATGACTACAAGGAGGTGAACGCTCGCTGCTATCTCCTAGCTCCAGAAGTGTCCTCCAATGCAGAGTGCATGCTCTGTCGTCCCCCGCTGCTCTCCCCGTGAGAAGGAACACACAGACACACCCTGGGCTAGGCTGCGCTCCCACTCCCACCCACAGCTGGCCTGGCACACCCCACCCCACCCAGACCCAAACAGCCAAGCCCAAGGGAGGATAGATGACAATCACTTCGTCACTTCATCACTTCTGCCTCCTGCACACAGATGGATCTAATTCTCCAAACCCCCAGCACTAGCTGATACATGATGTAAAATGTGTGTAATGTGTATCGAGTCTACAGTCATTTTCAATAAACCTTGTGGTGGATTGGATAACTGGAAACCCAGCTGGGGTTTGCGATTCACAAGACGGGACCTTTCTCAGAGAGAATAATTACCCTGGTTAAGGGAACTTCAGAGCATTTTGTAATGGCACAGCGAGGCCACGGAGATTACTGTAATATGAGACTTCCAAGTAGAAGACCACAGCAATGATCCGCTAATGATCTTAATGGGGCTCATTTGATTTAAACTAAATGATTACACTGGAGACAGGAGTCTAAATCAAAGCAGTGAAAACAGTGGTGGCCACGCGGTCATTCTCACAGGAGGGATCAGTGGTATTAGCGAGAAACCATGGCGAGGGCATCAACCAGAGGGCTTGTCTCTGCTGCTTTACTTGACAGTGGGAAAATGTCTCTTGAGGTTTTTCCCCAGTAACACTCAGCTGGGCTCTTAAAGAGGAAAAATCATGTAGCAAATAAACCTCCATCAGTCCCATCACCGATCTACACAGACTAACTGCTTCCAGAGTCTCTCAACACTTCCTACATCCAAGTCGCATGACATGTGGTTCCCATTAAAATGTGGTTTTAGGACACAAGGTGTTGCCACGGGGGAGATTAGCGAGGATGTGGATGTACACAATTGGCTCCTAATAAAGCATCCCGTTCCTCAATACCTCCCTCTCCTTCTCATTTACTTTTTATCGAGTTGAAGCGAGTTGAACTAAATTATAGCCCTGAGAATATGATTATAAGTTCAAGTGGTCTGAGGTCAAAGTCACAGATGACAGACAAGGCTTGCCAACGGACAAGAGACAAGAACACAGGGAGCTGGGATACGATACAAAGGCAGAGCAGAACTCCCACAAGCCGACTCCCTGGTCCGAAATGACTCTGCTAACCGCTGAGGTACAGAACATAGCCTTGCCTGTCTATCATGCCTCCTTCATACTCATCCTCATATAACAGGTCCTGTAGCACAAGGGAGGGAACACATGTGGATAAATGACCCCATTCTACACAATGATCATACCAGCACAACAGATTATGACCAGTCTCCGGCAGAGCAGTCAACAATAAATGCATCATAAAAAAAGAATATGAGCGAAACACTACCAAGCTGTGAGGTCGGAGGTTGGGAGGTGAAATAGTTGCATGTTATAAACTGCTGCATCCCAGAGGGCTGATGTCTAACGTAGATTTGTCTTGACTTGAATGGTGAATGACCTCTGGCCCTACAGGCCCACCTAGTATGATATTGCCCCTTGTAAAGTCATCTCTGGTTCATCAGCATGAAATATGTGTCTGTGTAGATAACAGATCACCACTCATGGGATCTCCGTGGTCCATGTCTCTCATCTCAACAGGAGAGAGTGAATACATATCATTTGGATAGATCATGATTAGGGATACTGGCCCAAATAATAATAACTCCTATTCTCTCTTACCATAATCTGATTCCTCGTTTTAGACACCGACCAATTGGTGTCTGTAAACAATCTTGCATTGGGACCCACCTGAGTTATTACACAGACAAATGTTAGTGAGGAGTTATCCGTTTTGGAGACATCACTTTATTTCAAATCACATCATATTTTTTATTTGAACAGAGACAGAGCCTTTGGTTAGCACCAAATCAGTATCAGATGCTGATATAACCCTTGATGGCAAATTGTCTACATGTCTGATAGGGTGGAAAGAGTTTGCAGTGTTGCTGTCTTTGTAGTATCTGTATTGAATTCCACTTCTGTACTCAAGCAATTTGAATGCGTTGTGTTAACTATATGTCGAGGAAATGCCATTAGTTTGACGGTGATAAGGGTCTATCGACTGGATAGAATGAATAAGAAAGCTAAATCAAGTTACTATCTAAACACTCTCTCTGATTCTGGCCCAACTACATTTTGGAAAGCAGTTAAATCACTGAAATACAATACTGTAGTTCCTCTCCCTCTCTACCTTAACACGTTTTATCCGATTCTAACATTATTCTGTATCTCCTGCAGCTCTCTGCCCCTTTAACAGCTGAACCTCTGACTCATATTTTTAACATGACAATTCTCTCTGGTACCATTCCCAAGTGTGGAAAGCGGCCAATATATTCCCACTTCATAAGGCGGGTGATCCCAGCTATTTGAATAAATCAGCCTTTAGTTTCTGTCCCCCCCAAGTACTTGGAATGGCCTTCAAAACGTACTCAAATTAAATGCTCTTATGTCTATTAGTTCATTTAAGACCTCGATAAAGAATCTGTCATCCGAGTAATATACATGTTTTAATCAATTATATTACGTAAATTGTTGTTGTTGTTAAAATGTTAAATGTACTTTTGATTGTTCAATGTTGTAAGCAGGGTTCCCCTAAAAAAGAGACCTTGGTCTCAGTGTATAATAATAATAATAATAATAATAATAATAATAATAATAATAATATTGAGGGCCAGCAAAGAGAGCTGTCACACTCCATTTGACCTTTCAGCAGGTAAGTGGAGCCCACAAGATCTTCAACATGAGCCGACACGTTGTGTTTCAGATACTTATGACCACTAAGAAAAGGAACCCCCCCACACACCCCCACCCCCCCGACCCAATCAGAGGACTGGAGAAACTAGCATCATTGTACCAAAGACCTATGTTACGGTCATTTAAGGACTCTCTGCCAAGGTCTAGTCAAGTAAATAGTGAAAGCATGTCCTTCTCAAACATCCTATGCATGTAGGCCAGACCAGCATTGGCAGTAAATCTTTTTAATGTATAGTACAGCCGGAGCCTGTAGAAACAGAATGTAACAGCCACCACTAGTTTGCATTAAATCAAAGCAAGATAATTGCTTGAAATTCTCAAGATAATCATGAAAATTCATGATACACAATAAAAAACATTTGAATAAAGTTTCATGCAGTAGATAGATGAAGCTATGTATGTTCTATATGTACTGGGTGTTCAAAGCCTTAGTGTTGAGAGCTGGGTAATGACTTTTCAACCCAGCTGGTAACTGAACTACGGATGTAACTGGGGAGCTGCAGTGTGTGAAACCCAGGGCAATCCCATATGCCTCCCCAATGAGGCATTTGTCAAGGCCAGCGCTGTTTTCAGCGCGTGCACACAGACACACACACAGACACACACACACACACACACACACACACAGACACACACACACACACACACACACACACACAGACACACACACACACACACACACACACACACACACACACACACACACACACACACACACACACACACACACACACACACACACACACACACACACACACACACACACACACACACACACACACACACACACACACACACACACACACACACTCCTCTGATGTGGCCGGTGCCTGTTCCCATGGCTCTAATGAATCACAGCCTTCCCTATTAGGAAAATAACATAAGGGCTTTATGGGGACAAATGAGAAGTCAATGGAATCCCTACCCTTGCATCAATACAGTTTCCAGATTTTTCTTCTTCTTTTTTATCTACTGTTCGCTCCCTCTGTCACTTCTCTGCCAACATTGGGTTGCATGCTTGGGTCACATACTGTAAACAGCTTTATATACCGTTAACCACTAATATACTTTTAGCCTGTATTTGCACGTGTGTGTGAGAGTGCACACCTACTCCCTAGACAAATGAGTGTCTTTAGTCGAAGTTGGGTTTAAATCAACAACAATGACTCTCGTGGCTTTAGGTGAACTCCATGACAAAGGAACGCTTTATTCTTGTCATACTCACCAGGGAAGCACCCTCTCTGTCTGTGGAGCTGTCTGAACTGTTTGTAAAATCTACTAGGTCACCGGAGGGAACATCAAGGGTCTGTAATGTAAAGCGAGAAAAATATGAGGCGTCATTTATAGTATGTTTCACTTGGAACACGCGAACCATTCTGGAGGCAATGATGAGCCTGTAGCGTGTACGGGAACTAGAGACAACAGTAATATCCATCTTTAATCCCAGTCCAAATGAAATGTCTTACATATTATTACATGTTATATTCATCATTCAAAGCATGAAGCATGTTTTACAGTAAAACAAATCACAGAAAGGGTATTCAAGGGTATTCTAGTTCATACCCCCTGTTGGTGGGGAGTCTTGAGGGACCGTGGGGGTTTGGGGGCTGCTCCGTCACACGCAGGGGGATGAAGGGTACAGTGGTCTCTGGCAGCGTCAGGGTCACCCATCACAAAGGTCATCTGCCTCAGCGCACCCTGAGGACGCAAGCAGCAGAAACCTGAGACTTTCTGCCGAAAGGTGCAAAGATCCCCAAGGAACACAGGAGGCTTCACCCTTCCACCTTCCCTCATTACTTACTGTATCGTCCGACTCACTGTCTAATGCAGCTCATACATTAACTCTTGCACGTCAGAGGTTACCGTAGGACGGGGGCCATTAAGAGTCCGTCGTGGAGATGTAAATCATGTAGATCCTTCCCTGACCATGACGTTTCCATTCAACCAGCTGTTCTGACCCTTGACCCTGTGCCTTACAGTAATGGCTGAACTCATCTATAATAGATTATGTGTGCAGTACCCTGATATACAGTAACAACTGTATTTTCTGATATACAGAGTAGCTATATACAATATAAGAACTTCATAGAGCCAGACAGACATGGCATCCAGACTCCTGAATCCATGAGGAATTGGCACAGAGAGTATTGGCTCTGGACTGAATTAAGTTGAAGAGGATCTGGTTCAGTGAGAGCCAGTGAACCCTCTCAGGGATGATTTACGAGCAGCCAGTGAAGATGACCAGATTCCTCAAGACTATTTTCGTTTCATTGCTCAAGCTTTGACTGAATTCTAGATACACCCTCTGAATGTATAACATACAATATTACAACCCTAGAACCCCCCCCCCCACACACACACACACACACACACACACACACACTGTGAAATCGTTATCACGGTGCAAGTGAAGGGACAGCTGTAGTCATTTGTTAAGACATAGGTACAGGATATTAACTTCTCTCTACTGCCATCGAGTGGTAGGCAGGCACTCCTATCTGAACATAACCAGTGCAGGAAATGACAATGACAGAAAACAATTACCACTCTTATTTCATCAAGAACATTGACCGCGAACACATTCTCTTCTCCATAAACAACACAGGGAGGATTTGTAGAACAGACAAAATTGGGGTTGAATGAGAGAATAAGAGGTTTGGGTTGGTTGGTTGGTTATCAAACCCTTACTTCAAACGGACTCTCAAACCCCTCCAGGATGCCTCCCACCATCAGTAGACCATCGGTGGTAATGTCCTGTTCTGGGTAGGTCCAGTTCACCCTCTCCACCAGCACACAGTCCACATACACAGCCAGCCAGTGGGAGGACACCCCCACAGAGACCTGGTGCCAGCGGCCATCTGACAGTATCCCCACCGGGAACCTACAGGCAGAAGAACGGTTTTGCCAGACTCAAGATAGGCCAAACAATGAATTAAAAAATGAGGAGGTTATGTGAAGGTTACTACACACACGTATTCTGTTATTACTAATATCAAATAACATTGCATATGTCAACTTGGCCTAGAGGTTAGAGAGCTGGTGACTGGAAGGTTGCTGGCACCATATCTAAGGTGCCTACCTACCGCTGCCGTTGTGCCCTTGAGCAAGGCATTTAACCCCTAACTGCTCCAGGGGCGCCGAATATGGCTGACCCTGTGCCCAGAGCCCAGAGCTCTGTTCTCCCTTGGGGGTATGCACATGTGTTGTCTCGGAGGGGGAGTGTGCAGTGCGTGTGTGTTGTCTTAAGGGGGGGGGGGGGGGAATTACCACATTCCAACAATTGATGAGAATTGAAAAATAAGCAGTCTTTCTTTTTACTTTCTACTTTCACTTCTAAATAAAGAGCAGATATCAATGTCTGAGGGTAGAGAGTAAAGAGGGTATCAGAGCAGCCGTACTCGTAGTGTCTGTGTTGAGTGGAGACGTAGGTGAGTGTGTGAGGCCTGAGGCGGAGCTGGAGCAGGATGTGACTGTAGGGGTTTAGTAAGGTCACCAGGCTGCTCTCCTCCTGCTGGGAGCTACACAGCTCCATCAGCACGCTGAAGTCATCTGCAAACCTGTGTGAGCACACACAGACATGCACACACACGCACACGCACACGCACACGCACGCACGCACACACACACACACACACACACACACACACACACACACACACACACACACACACACACACACACACACACACACACGCACACATGGAGGCCGGCACGTAGGCACACACACAGACACACGGTATACAATATTACAACTATAATAATTGTATTTGTTTTGTTAATTCCTATTAGACAGATGATTGTGCATATGATACATCCAACTATACCTTGATCCAAATGCCTGCTGTGTGGGCATTGTAAGTGTGGCATAGGGTCCAATGTGAAGTGTTGGACATCTCTGGGTCTCCACAGATAAGGACACGTTCGTGGTGTTCGCTGCCACTCGGGACAGGTGCTCCAACAAGTCGACATTCTCTGTTGGATAGAACAGGAGAGGACAGCCATCACTGTAAGGTACTTCTACACGACACAGTACTCCCCTGGCCTACAGGACTGATTTAGCTAACAGTCTTTGGATTCAGTCTCATTCTCATCTCTACACCCTTGAGACCTTACCTAACTCTGGGCACTTCTGCTCATAGTAGTCCCGGTAGAAGTCAATGTAACTAGCAGGGTATTTTCCCTTTGGAACACACACACATTGGGTGAGAAATGACGCTATTCTCATGCTAATCTCGGTTATCCTCCAGGGACACTCAGTTTGAACCCTGCAGTCTTGGCGTCATGTGTGTACCATCTCAGGCAGAGGTTGTCGCGGTATGTCTCATCTAGTGTGTCGTCTTGACCGCCCTGCCGGACCCAGCCCTGCCCCAGGCCAGCACAGCACAGCACAGCACAGCACAGCACAGCACAGCACAGCACAGCACAGCACAGCCCGGCCCTGGGCCCTGCCAGCAACTCCCACAGGGGATCTAATGGATGATCCTGAGGTGAGCCATGGAAATACACTAAGCAGAATAAATTGCTCCTGCTTAATGCCCGCGGGAGAGTCGGGGTGTGGAGAATTAGTCCCTGATTAACTTTCCATGCCTATTCCTACTATTAATTGTGATGACTCTTCTGGTCCTGACATGTTCCTTTTTGGCACGGCTGAATATAAAGGAACTTTCAGCGTCATTCTGAACTCGCTATAGGCTTATTCGACCCATTTCTTCAGAGCATTCGTGTCGAGCCCTGATAATGGCTCTAGCTGTGGTTAATGAGCTCTGTAGAGTGTACATAAAGACCCCAATGCCCTGCAGCGGGGTCTCCTCCATCAACGCCAAATGTCCCTATAGGATTCATTACTAGGAGCTCCCCCTGCTTAGCGGGCTACTTACTGAAGGGGCTTTTTTTTTTCTGCATGTGTGTGGCGAAAAACACTCCCATTTTACCTGCAAGATCACGTTCATCTTTCAGTGTCCTATCTCTCACACTGCCGGCAGTCTCACTGCAGGACTAGTGGACTCCAGTCACACATGACTACGGTCTGATAACATGATGAAAAGCCTGCCGTGAGCCGTAGTCAACATTCCACAACTCAGCGAGGCATGTATGCTCTACCGTACAGCACGGTACAGAGCAGAGCAAGGTGCTGAAAACCGCTTATGGTTTTACATTCCTGCATGCAAGTATTACGACTAATCCATTGATTACTGTATGTACCGTCATGCTCTATGACTGTTATTGTACCGGTATTATTATTATTATTTTTTTTTTATAAAACTGAACTGAATGTAAATCCTGAATCTGAGATTTACAAGTTAAAACCCAATTCACCACTTATTGAACATAAGCAACAATTGCAACCATGTCCCTTCCACTAGAAAAAGGTCAAAAATGTAACTGTTCTCTATTTGAACCCAATGTTCAGACAGAAGCAGGTAACATGGATCTATCTTGCTGGCCAAGCCAGCCAGCGCAACGAGGGGGAGGAGGCTCTTTTAAACAGCTCAATATGACATGGGTAACACTGGGGAAAACTGCCAGTCAGACAAGTCAGATAAGAGAGAGAGAGATGGGCATTTCAAAGCAGACAGAATGACTTGCATCCAGGTGGGAGCAGAAAAACCCTGACAAGCATCTTGAGCCCATGTGCTGAAAGACGAGAGGAGAGAAGAAGAGAAGGTTGAGGAGAAAAGAGGAGAGAGGAGGAGAGGGGTAAAGAGGGGAGGATACCACCATTGAGGGAAGGCAGGGGAGAAGAGGCAGCTTCTAGCACACAGCTGAATCACTACTGATCACACAGGGCTGTAAAACAGTGTTAATCACATAGCAGATCAAAGGACCGTGACAATATACAGTTAGCTCTACAGTACATTTATAGAGTATAACCTCATGATGACTGTCCAATCAAACCAACTGACAAGCCAAGGAGCACAGCAGGGTGAATTATGCTTTTGGAAAAAGTCTACCAGTTTGGGGAATTGAGAGATAAACTATTCAATTAAAAATGTCACCATATAAAAGGTACCTTCCAGCAAAAAGCAAGACAGAGAAAGCCTATCTGGTCTCATACGCTTTTCATTTTCACTTTGTTTAATAATACTGGCACAGAGTCTCTGCTGGCTAGATTCCAAAGAGTAGTGAGCAGACAGATGTCCAACGGCAGGCCCCAGAGCACGGTGTGGCTGGAGAGGGCAGGAGGACAGCTGCATTATCAGTGGAGGAAGAGGACAACATCTATGACTCAAACAGCTTGTTTAACCACAATCCTCTTGTGTAGACACTCAGACTGAGATTGAAGATGGTGGAGGGGGGGGGGGTATTGTGTATACTGACCCTATAGGACAGAACATACTTCAGTTGTCACGTCTGTCAGGCAGTGAAGTGTAGCCAGCGATGTATATTCTGGCTGCTGCTCCTAGAATCACTTGCAAACTGTTGCGCATACTTAGACAGGAAATTAATGTTCAGTGCCAAATAGTAATCTCTGTCCATTGAGCTCAGAGGGTTTAGTAAGCCTTTGGGTCTAATGTCTGGCTGCTGTTCCCATTTAATGGACAATTAGCTCACCCCGTGCTGGTTTGTGTTTCATTTACACGGACGGTTAACTGAAGTTCAATCTTGGGTGAGCAATTATGAAGGTCTGGGGAATAAGACGGAATAAAAGTCAGTTTCCTCCATTGTTTTTCCTCCCCTTAATTATGTTCTTAAAGGTAATCAAAGATGGATCGAGTGCAGGAGATTTCCTTATGGGATTGCCGGTGGGGTCAACAATGGCAATCGTGTACTCAAACACAGCCCATAAGACTCATGCCACATTGTAAGTTAGAACCAATTTTCATGTCTTCACAAATGATTTGCAACTCATCAGTGCTATAGGAAGACTTACCCACAATGCAGTGAGTATAATGCAGAGGCCATATGATATCTCCTGGATTCCCAACAGGGATAAACTGAGTCTCGTCACTCTTGACCCCCCTCCAGATGATCAGATTGACAGAGGGCCTTCTAGCGACTGAGGGCTGAGATGATGATTGTGCGTGCTTGGCTATGAATGGTATGAGCCACATCTTAGGCAAGCATTGAACTTGCGGTTTGCTATGCACCATTACCCAGAATAAGATAATGTTCATCTTGCCTGCTCAGGCATCTGCTTGACTTTTATGAGCCTGTGCCCTCTGAACTCTCTCAAATGTGACTAGAACTTTGCACTCACAGAACAGCATTTTGTTCCACAACAACATTCTCTTTCTTTAAAAGGTACTCCCCTCAAATATTTTCTCATTTCCCTTTTTCCGGGAGAATAATATTTTAAAACGAATAGGGTGACCCACAGTAGCAACAGACACCCAACACCTCTGGTCATAAATGACCATGCCTGGAAATGACGGCAACAAAAGTCATTACTAGTGAATCATCATTAGTGAATCGATATAGTCATTCTTAAATGCCGGCATTAAAGCACAAGTCAGTGGTAAATGGAGATTGAGGAAGAGCCACTAAGCAGGCCACGGAGCTTTGCCCTGATAGCACCTGAACCCTGTCCTGTTTAGTCCATCAGTGAAGGGCGTCCCGGGGTTTAGAGCTCCTAGGCTGTGTTCATGCTGGGTTACAGAATGTCTCTGCAGCCCATCTATCAGCTGTCTGCTCTGGACTCTGGCACACTAGCTTGCTCTGAACTCTGGCACTCCTCGCACTGACCAGCCTGTCGTACAGCGTAGACGCAGACAGAGACACAGCCCAGGGGAATAATCTGGAGTAGGTTTGAATTTGGCATCCTTTCTATAGTTAAGTCGATCGTGAAAAATACTCCTCATTCCTATGATGTACTGACATGTACCGTCACTTAACATGGACAGTAGAGTACAGTACCCCTGCTTGATCATTATTCTCATCATGTCAGCCAGAGAAAATCCCCCGCTGGATCCATGTCAGAGCGAAGACAGCGATGAAGAGCTGGAAGAGCTCTGAGAGTAATCGAAACAAACTGACAACGTATTTTCACAGGTGTCGCCACACTTGGGGACAGGACTTCGAAAGCCGTATTTCACCCGCCTCTCAGTGCCGTCTGACTGCTGAGACGTAGCAGGATCACCGGAGGCCTCTCCCTGGGCCTGCTGTGGAGCAGATGAGAGCAACAGGAGAGTGAACATCAGCTCCACATGGTGTAAACCATTATCAACATACGGTCTTTTTTTATTGCTGGCCGAATGCTGATCTCTGCTGAGACAGTAGTTGAGGATTCCCTCAGATCCAGTATCCACAAATGTTAACTTCTTACTAATTTCTTAACAGCCGTCATTCCTTACAATATTCCTTCAATCAACTGTTTTAGAGCTATTTCCATGAGATGCTGTACACCGTATAAGGGATATACAGTGCCAAAGGGAAGAAAGTCTGCAAAAACTTTGTTCCGCTGAAGTCAAACGGGAGACCGGGGGATGTTACTGATATTTCAGTGTCTAGCAAGTGGAACAGAACCCTCAGGGGTGAGGGCCATGGAAGGAAAAACAACCCGGGCTGACACTTCTTCGACACATTTCAGAAAAATCTCAAACAACAGAGGAATGGATATAAAAATATTATGAGTTTCGTTCCCAGACTCCCTGGAGAAAATGTGATTCATGTCGAACACACACATGGCGAAGGAGAATTCAAGATGTAAAGGAAAAAAGACTAACGGGCTAGGCAGAAGAAAATGTACATCCACAACAAATTTTCACAATCCGGTAGTCGTCCCTCTGTCAGAGTAATTAGGGATGCATTTCCCAAGGTTTTACCATACCAACTTGGTTCCCGAGATGAGGCAGGCCTGCTCAGCAACACAATTAATTTGAGTTGAAGTATTGTATTTCTTTTGTAGAAGAAGGCCCTTTTCTCAACTATAGCATAGGTTTTACTATACTGTAACTATTAAGAAGCTTAGCAGAACATACAACCTGGTTAAGAAGTCTAAGGACAACAGGTTCTATATCCTAGACAAGCAGCCCTCCAGTGGCGACGACTTAGGGTCAGGGTCATTCTAGGCAAGCTCTTTGTTGAGAGATGGGATCAGAGGTAACTTACGGTAGGAAGGTGCACATTCCTCCCCTTAATGAATACAGGGTGCTGAACACACATGCAGACTGGGCTTTGACATCGCCCTGTCAAAAGCATGTTGGACACTTGCCAAACATCGACCCAGAGACACGGTATGTTGTTGGAACGAGTTCAAATATCCATATCTCACATCAACATTCAGGATGAGATAATGTCAAGGTCAATGAATTACTATCCATTACACAAAGCATTCATCTGGTTAATGGAACTATAAGGGCCATATAGGTGGTGATATGCAGGTACCCTACAGTAGAATCTTGATCATAGGCACTGGAAGGGGGGGAGGGGGGGGGGGGAGTGCTTTACTCAAAAATCATTTACTGCCTCATAGACATCCAAATGACAAACATATATTTACTTCCTAAAGACAAACTTATATTTAGGCTGTAATGCCCAAAATAGTGATATTTGGGAACCATACTATTAGTGGACTGATGAGAAATATTTATCAAAATGTGTTTTTTTAGTAAAGTACTCCTTTAATCTCACCCTTCAAAGAATGTATGAAAATAATATACTGCATCTAAAAATAACAACACAACAATTACATACCCTGGCCCCCCCACTTCATAACTGATTCCGGAGCCTTTGATCTTGACAAACACATTCCTAAAACACATTACTCAAATGAGTAATCATAGAAAATGCCATGGGTAAAAACACGGGCATCCCACCTACAGAGCTGGCAGAGAGCCTGTGTTGTAGATTGTTATAGGACGTGACCTCTCATGTTGACACACATCATTTCCGTGCTAACACCCAGCAGGCCTTGTGTATTGTGTTTGCTCCTCCTCGGGGGCAGGCGGCCATGTTTTACAGGTCTGGCAGCAAGGGGCAGACTGCTCCAGCATTACAGCATGTCTGCAGCCATGCCAGGGCCCCCTGATGGCTAGAACCCGCCCTGGCCCAGCCAGACAGCCAGAACCCGCCCTGGCCCAGCCAGTGCCAGACATGGCACTGTCCATCAGTCTTAGTAGACTAAGGTCAGAGGCAGTTAGACAACCAGACAGCCACAGAACTGCTGAGCCTACTCCACCGGGTACATTGAAGTTTTACAAGAGTGAAACATCTGTATCATTACACTACAGGTTTAACTGTACCTACAATAAACAAGTCTCATCCCAGCTTACATCAGATTATTATTCTTTTTTTATCATAAAAGGTTATATAACATGTTATAAATAGGTCATAAAAGGTTACATCAGAAACTGAGAGAATCTTTTTCAAAAGACATTCGAGCCTGTGAGAGATTACAGTAAATAATGACTCCAACCAATCCAGCCCATATCATGACCACCTCCCACCCACTAAGTTACTGTAGCCTACGACAGTGATTCAGACAATCCCCAGCCCTGTGTGTTCTCAAAGCAAGGCCGTACAGTGTCCTGAATGCCTGTACTGTTACAGCCAAATCCATCGAATGTTTTTGCAAAGTAAAGCAATACTCTGTATTTGGCATCAATAAAGGGAATCCAGGGAGGGGGTATGTGTCAACATTTCATATGTTTGGGGCTAGTGTCATTTTCAGTTGGCTCTATGTCATGATTTCATTGAGATCACAAAGTGGCCTACAGGGAAACCAGGGGTGGTCAGAATGAAATTATGTCATATGGTATATATTCAGTGCTATGAGGCAGCCAGAGTACAATATGTGTCACTGCTGTCTGCCGAAAGCCATCTATGATAAATTACTGTATCTGATTTCAAGGTTGCAGCACATGGAATTCTGTCAGGGAGCAGTCAGGGAGCGTTATTAACCACAACAGATCTGCCTTAATCTCAAACAGGCTAGCCCCTGTCTGCTGTCTGCCAGGCTAAATCCATTCAGCACCTCGGCTCAGCCCAGTGTTGTTCTTGGATATCCTGGGCTCTAACTGTGGTCCATAATTGAAAAGACACTGCAGCTTTATAAGAGCTTTTCACAACTCAAACTCATGTTTGGAGAGCCAAGTCACTGACGTCAGGAATCGAGACCCTAAGACCAGGAGATAGCACTAGAACTCAGGTGAAGGAGGGTTTAAGTTAACAAACCCAGAGAAACCAGTGGTCCGTTGGGAGGAGATCAACAACAGTATGAAAGTCAACTGAAAGCAAAGTAGGGAGGATTTAATCAACTGTAAATAGCTGAATGAATACATATCAATATTTATGGCCTTTCCACAAAAGCAAGGCTAATTAATCTAAACATTGCCTTGGATTCCAAACAAATTATTGCAATTTAAATGGATGGCTCAGAACCATTTACTCATTCTAAGCCATGCTAAACTCCTTACAGGAAGCAGCTATACGCAACCAAGTAACAACACAAAAGCAACACAATTCAACACAGTACTGTTAGTACAGTATGTATAAACAGCATTACAATACATCTCAGTATAGTTTCACCATCTTCTGCTGGGTTCGAAATTCTAACAATAGAATTGCTTCGTTCACCACGTCTAACACAGAAAACCCTTTCCAAACTTCCATTCTTCTATTAGTCAGACCCCCTCTGACAATCCCTCAGAGTATTGAGCTTGTTCTTGTTCTTCTTGACCACTGAACATTTCATTAGTTTTAAATGGAGCAGACATAAGGTTCCTACAGTAATCTCAGCTATTACAGTTCGGCCAGGTGCTGTCCAGAGTCAGACACACAATCAACAGGCAGACAGTATTCTCCTCTGGACACATAGTTATGGTTATCAAGCCAGGATAACATTAATTACTGTATGTCTGGTATTCAGGCCTCATGTCTGGCTTTGGAGAGGTGCCCCCTAGACCCAGACGGCGTGAGACAAGCCCTTTGATCTGCACTCAATGACACGATATGGGAACAGAGTGCAAACAGATCATGTTCCTGTTCAGACTCCATGCTTATTACATCACATACTGTTCAGAGATTATCATTATACTGGTGTCACAGATCAAAGCTTCAATGATATTTTCCATAAGACAGGAAAGACTTTGGTCCCAAAGGTATGAAATATGAAAAAGTAATGTTATTCTTTCTCTCTTGTAAAAGTGCTTCCCTCAGAGATTGATATGTCCCCTGACAGCCTTATCATTCTATCCCAGAATATTGAGAGCAATATATACAGAACCAGTCAAAAGTTTGGACACACCTTGCCAAGAGTGTGCAAAGCTGTCATCAAAGCAAAAGGTGGCTACTTTGAAGAATCTAAAATCTAAAACATATTCTGGTTTGTTTAACACTTTTTTGTTTACTACATAATTCCATATGTGTTCCTTCGTAGTTTTGATGTCTTCAATATTAATCTACAATGTAGAAAATAATAAAAAATAAAGAAAAACCATTGAATGAGAAGGCGTGTCCAAACTTTTGACTGGTACTGTATTCTGGGATAGAATTATAAGGCTAGCATTAGTGTAAGCTTCAGTCTACTCAGAGAAAACCCTTCTCAAGCAACACTTGAGTTGTGCCTTGCTACAATCCAAACACATCCAAATCCTCTCTGGCTTCAATGCACCAACACAGGAGCGAAGAGCCAGGAACAATGGTCCTAAAACAGAAAAGTGGGAGGACTTCAACAAAGTTCAGAACAGAAAGAGACAGGCCAACCGCCTCTGCCGACAGCTGACCGGCATCAGTAAGTGTGATGATGAGTCATCATGGATGTGAGGGCCAGCCAGCCAGCCTGGACATGTACTGTAACACATTGTTCCCTCCTCCCTGCTCATTCTCACAGTCACATCTGTAACAAGCCATTTTAATGGTTCTGACAGGCCAGCTTGGGGTCAGTTCTGATCCCATGATTCTGGACAGTGCTTCAGTCCAACTGGCAGTGGGCCTGTTGTTCCTTCAGAGACCTCTACTGGGAGCAGCAGGGAGAAATGTGGAGCTCATGAGAGCTAACACAAGTACAATTACAAATTATGTTCAGAATACTTTCCTTTCACATATGGACAGCATTGTAAAAGAGCCCATATTATGTCATTTGAGAATAGGGTGTGGGTAACATAGTACGGGAAACAACACTCTAAATTCTGTGCATAACTGTGGGGCTGAAAGAAACACAATTATTTATGAGCACATAATAACTGGCATCAGGTACAGCAGGTGATAAGTCAACAACATAGCCTGCCTGAGTCTTTCCTTAACTATGAAGTGGTTAAAAGGGCTCACACTGTAGGAAAGGGAGAGACAAAATGTCAGAATCAAGATACATATTTTATCATCATCTACAGAAAAATGGCCTGTCTGACACACCTTTAACAATATGTATGAATTTCACTATATTAACTAAGCATTGATTTACACGTGTAATAGCTACTGTAGAGGGGGGAAATAAAGCCCATCTTGAGTCTATAAAAGTCTGTCTTGTTATAAATGATGTTCCTTGTGAAACTGAGCAACAGCCACTCCAAGTGTTTGGGTAAGGCATTACAACACAGCATAGTGTTTCAGTTGATAAAATGACATAATATTACCTGTAAGAAGGTCAAATATGATAAGCATTTATCAAACCGACTGACACCGTATGTAGCTTTTAAAGCTTAAGCAGCTGATAATATGACTGACACCAGAATACGTTCAGCTGTTTCAAGTAAGGTATCATCCAAAGAGAGGTCCACATTGGCTAATATCACTTATAACCTGTTACATGTCAGATTCTCATTGTATGGTTTTAAACGTGCACAGTCTAAAACATGTTCATAAAAATGATGTTGTTATGTTCTATGTAAACATATTTCAAAGGGGAGCATAACAGTCCTTCAACATGTAGACACCTGTTGAGAAAACACATGTTTTGTAAGGAGTTGATGTTTGAAAGTTTGACACTGCACATTTGATGACTCTGGGACCAATAGAAAAGGTAGCACAGAATACAAGCATTAAGTATGAAATGCTTCAAACAATAATGTAAGACACATTGTTGCTCTTACCTGGAATGCCTGAGCCTGAATCCGTTGAATCCTTATGAAACACCTCAACAGTGGCTCCAAGAGTGTAAATCGCCACCAGAAGTAACAACAATTCTTTCAGAGACAACATA
Organism: Argentina silus; assembly: GCF_951799395.1. Classification (NCBI taxonomy): domain Eukaryota; kingdom Metazoa; phylum Chordata; class Actinopteri; order Argentiniformes; family Argentinidae; genus Argentina; species Argentina silus. The sequence continues at coordinate 7,168,213 of NC_139661.1, forward strand.
GCTCACGTTCCGTTCAGACGCACAACAGCAATGACAACAGAAATAACACAACATTATCATTGGTTCGGAAAGTTTTGTCGAGAAAGTCCTCCATTGACAGGTTATCAAATAAAGTTGTAAAAAAGTTTTACTGGAGGTTTACTAGAATGCATGTGTTAAAAACATTCCTCTTTGTTCGTAACACCTGATGGTTCAGGTGAGGGGAGACAGAAGGACGGAGGATGCTCCGACTGTTTTCACGCGACATGTTCCACCTTGAGGACGTTGGGGGGCGGGGGGAGGGGGGTAGGCTCCGCCCACTTTATGAATCAAGACCAATCACACTGCGCTATGTGCAGTGGAAACACCCCCCCTTCTGAAAATCAACCACCCTTCAGTCAATAGATGCACTTTCTTTTGGATCCAAGGTCACTTGACTCTCATCATAAAAAAGAAAAAAAAATACAAATAAATCACGTTTTATACACATTCAGGCAAGTTTTGTTTCATTTCATTTTTTTTTTTTAATTCAAGGAACTTCGCTTCATACAAAATGTAAATGTAGAAACAACTGCAGAATTCAAAGTCTGGCCAATAAACATAAATCAGGCAACATACAACTCAACTCAATCCCAAGACCCAAATAAGGAATGTTCCAGCTCTTTTGCATGGGTGGAACGATCAACATTGTTCAATACTGTTTTTATAGAAAGCCGATTTTCTTTTCGTCTTCAACAAACCCCACAGTTTATATCAAATGTCATTAAAAATTAACAACAAATGAATACATGGTATCAAAAAGTACTAAGATTTGTACATGCACATACATCATTAGAACATGCAGACATTATTTTCTCAAGAAAACAGCCACATTTACACTGCAGTTGGTATGCAGAAAGAGATTGGAACAGTTCAATGATTGGCAACCAACTGACTTGGGAGTGGATATGTTTCTTTTGACATAATACAGAGACCGCAAAAATGAAGGAATAGACAGATATTTCGTATATGTACGGTTTTGACCCACTGTGGCAACATGTCAAGGGGAAAATAATGAATGTATTATAGAGGAATGTGAAGAATTTTCTCCTGTCTTTAAAGAAAATAAAGTCATCACTTGAAGAAGTGTATTCAAAGATTCATGAACAGGCTCTGGACAAAGAACCTTTTTTAGCTGACCTTACAGGCTATAGGTAAAAATCATCATATTGTTTACTTCCTTTTTAAGACACGTTTTCCTTTTGACATTGTCAAAGTGGGTAAATGTTATGCATGCAAATATATAAAGTTGCTGTATTTCTAAATATTCTATTCAATTCCGCTTTAGTCATTGTGCCTTTATGCATTTAAAAAAAACATTTTTATACCTTTATGAGCCTTTTTCTTACAAAAGATTTGGTCACAATCATGCTGAAGCTTGAATCTGGAGAGACCAGCATGTAAAGCTACAGAATGGATGAAGTATGTTCTCAAAGTGTCATCTTGTTGCATAGCCCTACTTTCTCAGTAACCAAAACCCTGCTTCTGGAAAATGTACAGACCCCTGACACGTGAGCAACCCAGGAGACACCTAACCCCAACCAATCATCTTGAACATCAGAATTGAGCATCACTTTTCCCAGGGGTCCAGCCTCTTTTCACATGACAGATCTCACCACATTCCACTACCAGAAGAACTAGAGATAGAAAAGAGTCCTACCAAGGCCTAACAACAAGATAGGAGCTGAAGTAACGATGCATCAAGTACTGCGGTGGCATAGAAGAACAGGATAACGCCATACCATGAGGCAATGACACAAATCACTGATGACACTGATGCCTTCGGATATCATATCTAGGGCAACTTTATTATTCATTGTCTTTTATCAATATTTTTAGCCACCCTACTGCCTTTTCTGTTATCATATGGAGAATGAACAGGCAGGTGCTGCACAGCTCTGAGCATTGTTAAAACCATCACTACTAAGTGTTATTATGGCTGAAAATGATCTTGAACGTTACAGGTGTGATAGAATGTGTGGGCCATATTTCTATTAATCTGACAGCTGGGGAATTCTTTCCTCCAAAATGGAAGCAGAGATCAGGAGCAGATCTTGGTCCCGGGCCAATGGGGAGACTTTATCCCTAACACAGAGGGGTCCAATGTGCTGGTGCCAGGGGCTGGCCTTAACACACACATACACAGACACAGACACAGACACAGACACACACACACACACACACACACACACACACACACACACACACACACACACACACACACACACACACACACACACACACACACTCTCATCAGGGATCTGTATCTCTTCTTCTCTAGGACATCCATCAAAAAGTGCACACTGTTCTTCAGATTCCTTCAGCCCAGCACTCACATTCTGCAGTTATAACATTGACATAGAAGGCAAGGAAAATAATTATACACTACTGCGTCATCATAGCTGATGTCGGCCAGGTTAACGATTTAAACATGCAGTTGTGTTACTCTGATTAATGTTATCCTAACTGGATTGATATGCTACTAATGCAGTTTTCATTTGTTATATGTTTATAATATGCTTTTGCACTAGGTTTAGTTCTCCCCACTTAAAATGTATGAAATATGAACAATAACAAAAGTATACACGATAAAATATCAGCAATCATAAGATAAATTCCATTGAAAAACATTAGTTTTCTCAAACTGTAGGTATCGTTTCTCTTCTTGCAGATAAGGCTTTCTGCAGCTACATCTTGTTCTCTTGTAGAGCTATCCAATTGACCAAACAACTACTTTAAGTGTTGATGCATTAAAAAACGGTTGACTTTGCATCGTAACTACAGTATATCTAAAAGGATAGGCACTTTGTATTAAACATCTGAAGCAGTCTGTAAGAAACATTAGACCCTGAAATGATGGCAAACTTTAAGCAATTTACATAAAACACACTAGTTTTTTTTTACATCATACAAAAATGCACACAATGAAAAGAGAACATCTACAATAGTCTTATAGAAAACAAATCCCATTTCTCTTCCTCTCCTTTCCCTAAAGTACAGTGGTAGTGAAGTTAGCGAGAAACGGTAAACAGCAGCAAATCAACAATCATCGTCTGTCATGACAACACATATCCCTCTGGTCCATCTGGCCCTCTGACAGAACAGGAATGTCGTATCAAGGATTATGCTACATCAATTTGACATGGAATGGTAGAGTCCGGAATAAAACATACAAATAAAAGCTGTTGTGCAGTTTAGGATACTTCAAGGGTTGTGTGTGTTTCTAAGGAGTAGTTCCTAATCATGTGTTGTTTGTACACATACGAAACAATGTCTAGTGGTTATGATGGGACTATAAGTGGTGAGTCTATCTCTCAACATTAGAGACAGCAAAAATGGCTGACTGAAAAACAAGCTGTTGGCTTTTTAAACCTTGTTTTTCTCAAAGTATTCCGAAAAGAAGCCACGCAAAAGTGTGCACAATGAAGAATGTCATTGCCTTCAGTGCATTCGGCGAAGACACCTTACAGTTGCTCAGCTTCTAATGTCATTATCACACAGGTCCTAAAAATGCTGCTGCTTTGTTCACATTCAGATTAATTCCTCCCCGTCCTCCCCTAATTCCCCCCTGTTATCTTTAAAACACATACAGCCTATACACACATACAGCAACAGTGTAAACTAAAGCCTTCAAAAAAGATGATAAAACTCATCACAATTCCTCAAAAATGCATTAAAAACATCGGTTGAAAGCCATGCTAGCACCATTCGTCCTCCTCTGCCTCGTGGTAGTATCTGGATGCCCTCTCTGTGCCAGAGCCCGGGCTGGCATGACCACCGAAAGTGAAGTGGTATCCATTAGGCACCGCCCGAGGCATCCGGGTCCCTACCTGAGGCAGCGCAGTCCGAGGGGAGCGTCCAGTGTGAGGGCTGGGCTCGTCCTGGAATACGGCCAGCTCGTCCCGGAGGCTGCAGTAAGGGCTGCCATAAACGTGGCCGTGGCCCAGAAAGGGCTCGGAGCTGATGCGCGTGACGGGGGAGGGGACGTGGGAGCCGCTGTGCAGGAGGGCGTTGTGCTCTGACAGCCCGCGGCTCAGCCTGCCAGGGCTTAGGGTGGACAGGCTGGCCTGGCCAGACACAAAGTGCACAGGGGAGGAGTTGGCAGTCTTGTAGGCCACCCCGGGGCGGGGGGTCAAGGGGGTCTGGGGCAGCTGCCTGCGTCCACGGCTGGGCGTGCTAGCCCCTGAGGTCAACATCACGGGGCTGCCTTTAACCGAACCACTACCCTAGATGAAAATTGGACAAAGCAATTTGAAACAATAAGAACGATGATGAAAACACAGCGGAGGAGAAGGAGGGAGGGAGGGACAGGTGTCAGAAGGAAGGGAAGAGACACCAAAATACCACAGAGAGGAGAGGGAGAGGACAGCGGGAAAGGACAGAGGACACCAACAGGGAGGACATAAAGGAGGAACAGGACAGGACAGTCGTCGATGGGAGGACAAAGAAAGGAGGAGACAGACAAAATGGACCGAAAAATGGTGAAGAAGAAAGAGAAAGAGTGGAAAGAGAAAGTGAAAGGCCATGAGTGGTTGCACTAAAGGCAGAAAGAAGAAAGAAAGTTGAGTTTCAGCTGAGACAGTAAGAGCAGGCAGACAGATCATCAGCACCAGTTTCACACAATATAGTATACAGAAACACCCTGCTATGGCACTTATTAATATAGAAAGTCTTACTTGCGCTAATTATGATGTATAGCTATTTCACTTCCTTTCGATGAATGTACTTATGGTTCGTCGCTCTGGATAAGAGAGTCTGCAGAATGACCTTCAAATATAAAATGTGCTGTACTGAATCTGACAGAACACATCTACATTCTGATCTACCACAAGTTCTCATTCAGTTCTGTGTATTCCTCACTCATTCCCAGGCCTATCCTATCCGCACCCTATCCTGCAAATACTGTACCGTAACCCCTATCCTGCTTTTACCTTACCCGGGCCGTTCCTACAGTATGCCCATGCCCACCACCACCCCCACCTGCTTGTTGAGGCTGACATCCGTCACCTCGCTGGGGGAAGTGGCACAGCTGACGGTGGCAGATTTGGTGTGGCAGTGTTCCCGGCTGCCGTAGCGATCGCAGGAGTAGTAGCGTTGTTTCTCTGCCGACGAGGAGTGGGGCTTCCTCTCGTGTGAGCGGCCGCGGTCCTGCCCCCTCTCCCTGGACACGGGGTCTGCGGCCGGGTCTCCCGGCGTACCTTCATATGAACCAGGGATCGGGTTCAAATATTATTCAATTCCAGTCAATTCAGGTAAACTGAAATTGAAATTCAACATTTTTCTCATTGAAAAAGCATTGCGGAATCAACCCAGTCTCCAAATTAATAGGTTCTGGGGGATCGTTTCTGCAGACCAAAGAACAAGTTCTGTGTCAACTTATTATCTGGCTATACTGGCAGGTCTGCAGAAATAATCCCCCAGAACGTATTCTGTTGGAGACTATGTTGCAAGGAATTGGAATTGGAATTAGATTGACTTTCTGAATTGACTGAACTGAAATGGAATTGACTCCAACCCTGATATGAACCCACACCAAACACAATCAACACATTAACAACAAACCATGACTATGAATCTACCTTGTGAGCTTAAGAGGTGCTTGTTTCCCTATAATTAAGGCACTTAATTAAGGCACGTATTAATAACAATTAATAACTAACACAGAGGTTGAGCGGTATCACCAGTCCCTTAGAATCCCCCCTCCCCCCACAAAAAAAAGAAAAGTCCCTTAGAATGCAAACCATAACTGTCGTCGACTATACCAGATGTTGTGGTGTTGTTATACATTGATTGATTAAAGGCACAAATTGCTTAAACGAAGATAAATCCTTCAGGATAACATTTTGGGTGTCCGCTGTGACAGCTGTATGACGGGAATGGTTTGTGGTTGTGTTCACACTCTGTCTTTGCCTCTCTCTCTCTCTGAAAAGTCATGGGAGATTCTTCAACACTCAAAGGACAGACTGCACACACACACACACACACACACGCACGCACGCACACGCACGCACACACACACACACACACGCACACGCACACACCAAAGGTTATTTTTTTTCTTCTTCTCCTCAACATTTTTCCCTCTCCTCAGTGTTGCCCTGCCGAGAGGGTGCCCATAAATTAGCGGGTCATTGGGTCTGCATGTCTGTCAGTCCCTTTTATCTGTGTAATAGAGGCCAGCTGCACTGCTCCACACTCACACCACCAAGCCCTGATGCCTCCACGGAGCCTCCCGAAGCGTTGATCTCTAATACAGATGAGCCCCGGCTGTGCTCAGCTTTAACTCTCTTGTGTAAAGCTCAATGGGCTCCACGACACATTCATACTCTAGTTAGACTGTAAAACAAAACCCATGTTTTGGACATAATGCTAACTGTATTGGTGGGTGGGCTTAGCCTGACTCACAAACTGGTCATGGTAATGCACATCAAAAACGTGATTGGACCTGGTGGATCAATTATTGTGCTGTAGAAGCGTATGATATTCAGCTGTTTTACAGCTCAGATGCAGTACAACCCTTGTTAAGAGTGTTTGTGTGGTGTTTGTGTGTGTGTGTCCGTGTGTGTCCGTGTGTGTGTGTGTGTGTGTGTGTGTGAGTGCGCATGTGCGTGAGTGCGCATGTGCGCACGCGCGCGCGTGTGTGTGTGTGTGTACTAACCAGCAGCGCTTGGTGGCTGGCCACCCATTGACCTGTCCAGTGACCTCTGCTTCTTGTCTCTGTCTCTGCGGTGGTGACAGCGGTGGTGGTGGTGATGGTGGTGAGGTCTCTCCTGGATGGGCCTCTCCAGGGTGTAGTCTCGCAGGTTGACCTCCTGGGGGCGCTGCGGTGCCACAGTGGAGGCAGAACGTTTCATTGGACTGGAGTCCGGGACAGGCTGCGTGGAACCAATGAGACACAGGGATCACTGACCATAAGAATCAGAGAGAATAGCACAGCGTTCTATCGTTGTGATGAGAACTTACATCCAGAACATAGCCTATGAAATCAGACAGATGTTATGGACAGGTACTGTACCTGTACATAATGTTCCTTCTAGAACCTACTGATTTTTATTGGTAAGCTGAACTGTCTTGTGGTTTGTTTATAAGTGAATTCATAATCAACCTGGAAATACTACCACTTACTAACATCATGACGATCAAACTGGAAGAAAGACAATAAAAATGTGATGTATGGGGGAGAGAGACTTAAAGTACAGTCCAGATCTTTCTCAGTGAAACACTATTTCCACCTAGTGGAGATTTATCTGTCCTGCAGAGCCTTTTTTCCCCCCCAACTGTTACCATATTTTTTCCAGCATCCCTAAATAACCCTACTCACTGGCCAGGGTGACTGTTAAATAAAACACACAACATGGTGTTTCCCCTAAGCTATAGATGGTTGTTTGAGCATGTCCAACATCAAAGAGAGAGACGTTTCCACCTGCAGCAGCTGACCTGTCCCTCTCTGGGCTTTGTATCTAACTGTAGGTTGGCTTCCACAGCTGTGCCTTAATGGTTGTGTTGTTCAGTCCCCAAGGCATGACACATCGACTCCTCGACATACAATCAGAGATAAACCAAGCATTTCAACACCTGCACATGAACACCATCACAGTACTGAGAGAGAGGAGACGGGGACAGGAACAGGGACCAGTGACACGGAGACAGGGACAGGGACAGAGACATGGACAGGGACAGAGACAGGGACAGGGACAGGGACGGAGACAGAGACAGGGACGGAGACAGGAGTACGTACGGCTAGCTGGGTCCCTGGGGAGTGACGAGAGTGGCTCCGCTGTCAGACAGCACAGGTGGAGGAGGAGAGGACCATGAACAGGCAGCAGACCAGAGAGGAGAGGAAGGGTGAGGAGAAAGGGGTGGGAGAGAGGGGAGAGAGGGAGAGAGGGGAGAGAGGGAGAGAGATGACTTGGCTGTTTGATCAAGAGAGTAAAGGTAGGAGACAACTAGAGGAGAGGCCACAGGAGGGAAAATAGTGGAGGTGTCATGATGTACTGTTCAAAAATGAAGGCCACCCCGGCAACAAAATGAAGGCCACCCCCGTCTACATGCGTTTGTAGATATTACACAGTTACGGCTGAATAGCCGGTGAGGGCATACTGTATGTCTTTCAGCACAGTATAGGAAGATACAATTGTGACATTTTGTTCTGGTTGAACGCAAACCTTACTGTAAACAACTGTAGTCTAGTTTACCAAAATGTGATGGAGTGAATAGTTGAGTATAGAAGTTGACAAAAATGTTGACTGATTAAAGGAGCAAATATGGTACGGTACAGAAGCAGTGTATGGAGGATCTGCTCTTTGTGTTTCAGCACCTGGCAATAAGACTTAGAATGACTCCCCTCCATGTAAGAGGCAGAACTCTCCCATTTGATGTCAATGCTCCTTTCACTGCTCAATGCTCCTTTCAGCACATCCTAGCCTGGACTCCTTTGTCATTAAAACTCAGATATCCTAGGAGGCATATCTGGATCTCTTTGCTTTTGTTCTTGTGAGCCAAGCTTCTGATCTGGACGATGGCCAGCCAGAGCACGTCTATGAGGCAGAGCTGCCCCCACCAGAATCAAAAGGGTTTTGCACAAATTAAGAGGTGATGAAACCACAAAATCAACATCGAATGCCTCTTATCTTCCAGCACAGCAGTTTAAAGGGATTTTGGGGGGAGGAGGGGGGGGGGGGGGGGGGGGGTATTGGCTCTCAGTGGGGACTTATTGACATTGAAAAAAAGAAGCCCATTCCCTCTTCACAGCGGTTCATGTGAACATTCGTGTCTCTTCGAGGTGTCGCATGTCCCCAGAGCACAAAGAGGATCTTGAGGAGATTCGGCGACTGTGAGATTTTCAGGCCCTGATCCTGGCAGAGTGAGGGGAGCGGGAAATGAGGCATTACCCAACACGACGAAGAAGAAGAAGAAGAAGAAAAAAAAAATCAAATTAAGCGATGGAAAACCAAGCCGGAGAAGAGTGAAATCCATCACTCTGATTTAGGGTAGAGTTCAGCCCACATGCCTCCCATTACGTTCTAACAACAGCAAGCAATTTTCCCGAAAAGGCCATCTCTAATTGTATTTGTTGAAGGATTTCCTGCCCCGGCTCTACAAGGTGAGAAAAATAAGACAGAGGGTCACAAGGCAATCCCCCTCTAACCCTCATCTGATTAATCCCCCCTCTTTGCCTCCTGTATCCAATGGTAACACAATTACTCTCTTCCTCCACGAATGATGGAGGGATCACCCCTCTCCTTTTCTCTCCCCACAACCATTTTGAGCCACTATCATCTTTTCGGTTCGGAGGGGGGAAGAAAAACGATACGGGTCAAATAGTTGGCCGTCTTCCAACGTCTAATCAAATTACAGCGGCATTCTCCTCTGCACTAAGAGTAGGATCAACACACATCCATTCTAATTGGCCCCTGAAAGAAATGCACTTAAAAGGCAACAATCGATCAACATCAATATCACTCAGGAAATGAGGAGCTGATTATATTTCTTGGGACGAATTGAAGGGATTCGTTTTTTGTTTTTTTTGTCCACCAGTAACTGCAGTTATATTGGATGGAGTGGAACCCCCTATTGTGATATCCACCTGGCCATGTTCAGTTCAGTTCAGTGACTTCTCATGCTTTCTCCAATAGACTGTTAGTCACAATAGTACAGAATAGGCATGGAAGCATCTCAAAGCGTCACAAGTCATGTTCAATAAAACAATCCCAAACAACTGCGCATAGATACTGCACAACTGTATTTTGATACAACAATCAGGTGATTTAGCATGAGACAGTATGATGTGGACACCTTGTGTGTGTGTGTGTGTGTGTGTGTGTGTGTGTGAGTGTGTGAGTGTGTGAGTGAGTGTGAGTGTGAGTGTGTGTGAGTGTACCTGTAGCTCTGCATTGAGTCTGGGCATGGACACTGCCCTCCCCTGGCTCTCCAGACCAGACCCAGGCCCAGGCACTGTGCTGGCACTAGTGTCCATCTTCCTCATCTCCACTGACTCCTGCTGAACACACACATGAAAACACACATGCACACACACATACAGTATGCATACAAACACAAACGCACGTTAAAAATAGAACAACACACGTCCGACTGGCCAAGTAAGTAGCAGGGTTATGAGCCTCCTGTGTGTGTGAATACAGCAGACGGCAGTGTGGCCTGCCTGGACTTGAGTACCTGGGGAATGGCTGCGTTTGGAACATCCTCAGACTGGCCCCTTTGGATAGTCCTCTTACTTCTGGGCCTGTGGACCTCTCTGGGCTTCTCTGTGACCCAGGAGGATGACCCTTTGATGGTGCTGTCATGGCCTGGCCTGGATTTATAGTCAAAGACAAAGTCAGTGTCTGACTTCACAATTCTTTAAATGTGAAGTTGTGTGTGTGTGTGTCCCTGTGTGAAATGCGCTGCTCAACTCAAATAAACTTGAGACGTGTGTCATAAAACAATCATCTGATGATTGTTGGAGAAACAGACAGTGGACAGTGTCTGTATGCTAGTGAACTCACAGAGTGCCACCATTGGTTAGGGAGGTGGTGCTGGGTCTGGCCTGGGGCTGAGACTGGGGCTGAGACGGAGGCTGAGACGGAAGCTGTGGTGGAGGCTGAGGTGGAGGCTGAGGCTGAGGCTGAGGCTGAGGCTGAGAGGGAGGCTCCACATTGTTGGGCATCACCTTCTCCTGCATGTGAGTCAGAGGCAGTATTGGCTTAAACAGAGCCCCGATCTTACTCTGTGGAGGGAGAGATGGCAACATGCTCAACATATGCATGGGTAAGCAAAATATTGGACCCGGCTCTTTATGATTCCAAAAATGATTACCTTGAGAACACTGTCAACACTGAGATTTGGGGTCTGAATACTAATTGTGAAGATACAAACGATTGAGATCATAACTATTACAATTATGCACAATTATCAGCTGTACTGCACAAATGTGTGCTATGAGCAGCAGTAGTATGCAAAACCAACTGGCCAGCTCTGAGAGAGAGAGTGTGTTACTGTACCTGAGAGCTGGCAGCGTTCTGTTTCTGCTGCTGTTCCTTGAGCCTCTTGGCTCGATTCTGCTTGAGGTAGTCAAAGATCATCAGAGCTGCGTACACCTTCCCAACCGTAAGCTCATTGGCTGAGAGAGGGAGAGAGAGGAGTTGATATACATGTAAGTGAAACTGCTGACTCATTCATTGTTTTTTTTTCACCACTGGTCTCATCTAAACCCCTCTGGTGAAAGCTAATCTCCCTCTCAATGAAGTACAAAGAAAAGCAGCGCTTACAAAAGAGCGATTAAGTGATTTTAAGAAAAAAATTGTGTTTATTATATGTCAGGCATAAGAAAGAGAGGCATCAGAATGGACCCATCTGAAAGAGCTGACTTTGTTGTTGCTACAGTAGATGATATAACCACATCCTACCACAAGATGGCAGTGGAGGCAAAGCCTACTAATGGAATGAACAAGTGGAAATGCAGAGACCCAGGCAAACATGGCAACCTGAATATATAGTACTGTAGAGTTGTAGAGAGGGGAGTGCTTGTGCGGTTTAACCCTAACCCATGATGCATTATGAAAATAGATAATACCATCAAATACACTGCTTATCAGCATTCATGCTGTCGTTTCTGTGGTACAAAGTAAACATGTCCCGACTGTCAGAGTTGCTTACGTTTGTGTGGCGTCACCAGCAGGTCCATGGTCTTCTGGGAGAGGCTCGGCCAAACGGTTGCCAGCTCCTTCTTCAGCTCCGCGTCGGAGAGACGCTGGGCCACCATCCCTTTGAACATCAAAACATCTAGCATAGTATCAAACACTGACCACTGTTTCCTTCAAGAGACAGAAGAAGTACAGCAACAACAAGTAAAAAGGTAAGTAAGCAGATGAGTTTCCACAGTCATTGAACCAGACAGAGAATTAAAACAGATTGAGCAGTGAAGCTCGAAAAAAAAACGCATACAGCACTGTGCCCATCGATCCACACGGCAGTACAGGCACAGCACGTGCACACACACACACACTGACACACACACACACACACACACATCTCCACAGAGCAGTCTAATGAGTCCAAATGGGACCCATATTTACCAATCCAAACCCCCGCTGTAAGGAACAAACAAGGCAGCATCTGTCCCAGCAACCCATCCTGGGGACATCACACAGCCTGTCTGTCTGTCTGAGAATGGCACATGTGACAGTTGGCTGACTCAAACTTAGTAGTGTCTGTGTCTATCTGTCATCTGTACTTGAGAGGCAGTTTTTTTTTTGTTGCTTCTCTTCAAACTAAGCCACATTGACACCAGATGCTCCATTTCAGAAGTATATGTTACGATGAATCTCTCGCATCACATACCACAAGCATAAAATAAACCCAAGGCTTTACAGTCAAACAGACAGGGAGAGGGGGAGAGGGGGAAGAGAGGGGGAGAAGTGGGCTGGTGAGGGGATACCTGAGGCCAGCTTGATCTCCAGGGCCGTGCGGATCAGGGCCATGAGCGTGGAGGTGAAGTGGACGGTGTTGTCGTCGGCGATAGGCATGTTCATCTTGACTAGCCGCTGGAGAGAGTGTGTGAATGGAGGAGGGGAGGTTAGAACACATCTTCTACGGTGGGCACCAACAGTCATACACACACACACACACACACACACACACCATCAGTCCATACAGAGAAACCAGTCTGTGTGCTAAATGATCATATTCAGGGTCTCATTACTGTATTTGACAGGACCTGCTCTTCAAATAGTACATTAGGAAGTGATTGAATGTTCAACCCACATATCCCAGTCCTGATAAATAAATTGATTTGAAGGGTGTTTGGATATGAGTATGTACAGTATTTAACCTTTTAGTGGATTATAAAACTAAAGCACACAAAAAAAGCTTTCTCAACAAAAGTACAGTACACAGAAGAGACGAGGTAAACATTCACATTCACTGCTATCGGCTACGGTATGCATACTATGCTACGCAAGTCAAAGTGCACTGGTGCAAGACTGACATTGATCGAAATAAAGGTGAGAAAAGGCATGTACGCATAACCATGGAGGTGCCTCAAAGATCTCAGGAGCTCGACTCTGTGGTTGCCGTCCTAACTCACCAGGAACCTAAGTCAATAGCGTCTGGAGTACTAAGGCCTAGCGTGGGTCATTCAATATAACCTGACCTGCTTTGTCGATCTCAACCACGACAAGCACAGGTAATAACTGTGGTTATGTGATATCTACGCTATGGTGGTTGAGTTGAGCTCCCCTGAACACAAAAAAAACATTCATCTACTAATCAGTGGCAGTGCAAATGTAAGACAGACCCAAGTCAGAATGAGAGAGGAGAGGAGGGAAGGGGTGAGACACAAACACATACACACACACACACACACGCACACGCACACACACACACACACACACACACATCATCAATAGAGATAGAGGAGATGAGAGAGAGGATGAGAGAGAATGAGATATACCAGAGACAGAAACGCAGACAGTAAAAGCACACACATATATTTCTCATAGAGAAAAGCAAGGGAAGCCACACACACACACGCACACGCGCACACACACACACACACACACACACACATACACACACACACACACACACACACACACACACACACACACACACACATCTCCACAAAACATAACCTTCAGTAAACACATAACTCAGGGTATAGACTGAAATAAGGTTAGGGAGAGGGAGGGAGGAGCAATATCCAACTCTTTTCATCTAACACTGTGTGGAACAGTGCAGGAGGTTCTAGTGTGACTTACTGTATTATGTATTGTACAATGAGATAAAAATACTCCTCCAATTACTGTGCACAAATAGAAAAATGGCTACCCGTGCATGGTTGCACCCAGTCTATTGTTAGGCTCTTGGGTCATATCTTCTGCTACATAGTTCATTGAACAATAATAAAGGTTTATGTGAGAGTTTGACACATTATGCTACATTAAACTTAATGCTAACAAGCTCCTAATTTCCCGACTGTAGGGATGTCTCTCTCCCTGCTTGTGATGGACAGCACCTCCCACCAGCAGAGCTTGCTCCAAAGCAAAGTAGCTATGACCAAAGAAAGAGGAAAGGGGGGGTGGGGGTGGGGGTGGGGGTGGGGGTGGGGTGGGGGGGCTACACCAAAAAAGATCAGAGCGCTAGCAAAAAAACAAAACAAGGGAACACAAAGATTGGCCGGAGAATTAAGCCAATGGGAAGACAGGTTGGAGCAGAGGGGGGTGGTGGAGGAGGAGGGCTACCTTGTAGGCGACTCTCGGCGGACATTTCTTTCCCAAACCTAAGGGTGGGGACATGTGGAGCAGCATCTGATACATATCGAGGTACTTGATACGGCCACTTCACAGAGTAGGAAACCAAAACCCAAATAGAGAAGGATGGGGGAGTTAGAGAAGAAGGAGAGGAACAAGGAGGGAACAAAACAAAGGAAATAATAAAAAAAACAAAAACAAAAACAAGGAAAAAACAAAAACAGAAATCTGTGTTATTTAGATTTCCCAAAGTGACATGGAGATGGATGCCATCCTTGGCCGCTGGGGCCAGGGATGCATCGGTGAGCTCAGGAGGAGTGAGCGCGCTCAGATCCCTGAGGGGAGACATGGGATGGAAGAGTGAGTCTGGGGGGGGGGGGGTGAGTCAACACACACAGGATGCCAATGGGGGAGAGAATGACAGCATCATACGGCGAATGTCTGCTTCTGCATGCTGAGAGACATCCGGGGGTTTCACCAGGTGCACGGAGACAAAGGTTTCAATGCCAGCCTTTTTTTTTTCTTTTCTTTTTTTTTTTTTAAAGCCCTCCTTTCTCTTTACGATGTCTTTACAAAGTCTGGATCCCAAACACATACCATAGAAACCTTGATCCAATTCAGATGGTTTCACAATCTGAATCTTCAATGATCAATTTGGGGACTAAACATCAGTGTGTTTAATGTTTAATCTTACTGTACATAAAAGAAGAGGGAAGGTACAGACTAGAATGTGTTTACTGTACACCTTGACAGACAATTTAGAAAGTAGGCATTATATCAAAGGGGGGATTGTGAAAAAAGCCTTTTGAGGCAAATTGAGGGAATTGCCATGGCTTTGAAAGCTTTGTTTCCAGTCCGGGCGTCATTAACCAAAGCCAGTCAGTCTGGAAGGGCGGGTGCTAGTGTGTAGGCGAGTCATTGGTGCACAGCCATTCAGTTAACGTCTCTTGGCATAGGTACACAAAGCACCCTAGTGGAGGAAATGTCTTGGGGTTGCAAACCTTGTATGCTACCCTATTAGGGCAGTTCTTCCCTAAGCCAAGGGGGGGCGAGATAACACGTAACAAATTGTACATATCCTTATAGCGAATCCGTCCGCTGCAAAAAGAACAAGCAGATATAGAAAACACAGACTTCAGGACAGCTTCAAGAGAACAATGATCATCAGTGGGGCTGACTGGACACTAAGGAGGTATTAGTGAAGGACCACATCCTCTAAACGGGCTCAGTCACGTTTTTTTCAGCAAGTCACACTGTCAGAGAGGGAGTATGTTAGGAGGTCTATCATCCCACCGCCATACTAGCTGCTAGGCTACTGGGATCTCTGACTGGGAGTACGAGAGCCCAGCCAGTCGGACACAGGTGGACACATACCATGCAGCAGGGTCGTACTCAGCCCAAACACGGATGAACTCATCCAGGTGATGAGGCCCGAGTATGGAAGAGTCTCGAGTCAGGTACTCAAAGTTATCCATGATGACAGCCACGAATAGGTTGAGCATCTGGAAGAGAAGTTTCACAAGGATGTACCGTATGGGAACAGATGTCATGGTAGAACCAACCCCCCCCAAAATTCATAACACGAACCATTCATGTTCTAACGCAGAAACTACACTGGCCGCGCGCGTGACAACGACCGTGCAAGCTCGGTGGATAGCATCTGAAATAGAACCAGTTTCTATTCAGGTGCTTGCAGATGCACGCGAGCGGTGTGGATGAAACGACCGAATAGAACGGGGAGCGTTCAAGAATTTTGCAACGCTCAAATGACTTTGACGCACACGCGCGAAGCACGGTGTAGTTTCCGTGTAAGATCACGACCTAAACAGTCCTTATTATCACAAATGTTCTGTGTCTACGTGGCTCGGTGTTATCACTCACCAGGAAGGAGCAGAGGAAGATGAAGGAGACGAAGTAGAAGTAGGCGAAGTCGCTGCCGCACTCCTTCCCTTGGTTCCCTGACCTCTCGTCACACGCTCGATGACTCAGACACGACAGCATGATCTCATGCCACGCCTCCCCCGTGGCACTCCTGGCCAACACAGACACGGACAGTCACACGTGGACAGACAGACAGACAGACACACACACAAAGAATTCCAGATAACCTCTGAGGAGACATAGAACAGCTCTCGGTCGGATAAGAGAACGTTCACAGTAGGTAAAAGGTTGTTCCCGGTTCCTGTTACAAGTCTCCTGCTGATCCTCCTGAGGAGGGAGAACACTTCAAACAGCATCGCAACTCTGCTCTGTCGGCAGAGCAGGGCGGTCGTTCAAGTGATCTCTGTGAAGTGATCTCTTTTCCTGGCCTTTGTCTAATACAAAGAAATCATAAACAAGGAGCAAGAAACTGCCTACTAGAGCCTAGAGACGACAACAACAACAACAACAACGACAACGACAACGACAACGACAACGACAACGACCACAGTGCTGTCGAATAGGAGAGAGGAGAGAGAGAGAGAGACTAAAAGGCTCAGATGTGTCACTCTGGTTCCCAGCCCTACTATGAAGGCGCAGTAACCCGGGGGTGTGGAGCATGGCACAGAGCAGACAGCCCACTCTAGTGCCAATTACCAGGTTCAGTTTCCCTCGAGAATACAGCCCCCGGCGAAGAGAGGGGAGGGAGAGGAGCGGAGCGATTGCTTCCCTTTCATGAACCCTGGCACATCCTTTTACCCAGTCATTAGTAGCTCTCATCAGCAGCATGAAGGCTCTAAAGCTCCAACCACAGGGCAGTGGGAGGAACCATTTCACACAGCGGGAGGAGGAGAGGGGGGGGGGTGTTGGGGGATCCCACACACTCTGTGGTTCAGGACTACTAAGGACAGTAACATCTCTTGCTAGTGTTTAGGTTTTCACCCCTTCAACACAGACTCTACGCAGTCAACAGAGACTGTCGTAGACAACACTGTATATGGTGTTGTTGTCCTTACCTGAACAGTAGCATGAGGGCCTGGAGGAAAGTGCGGAAGTTGTTGTGGTGAGTGATGGCTGTGTCTTCATTGAGCTCAATATTTCCAAACACCTGGTACAGGAGGATCATAAAAGATAATTAAAAAAGTCATGCTACATTGAACAGAATATTTTCTTCTTCAATTGAAAATAATACAGATTCAACTCTAGTGGCCATGTTCAAGTCATTACAACACAACAGTACAGTATATTGCCATGTTAGAACATTGTGGAGGCTACACACACCTGCATTCCGATGATGGCATAGATGAAGAACAGCATAGCAATCAGGAGGCAAACATAGGGCAGGGCCTGGAAGGACAGACACACACGTCAGCAAAACACTCCTAATTACTGCATCTATAACATTGAATTAGCCCATACAGTACATCGAATTGCCATAACGGCCATTTCATGAAAATCAACCTTTGACAATACAGTGAGGGGCAACAGGGCGATGTATGTGTCACCTTGAAGGACTGGACGAAGGTCCAGAGGAGGATGCGGATGGTGTAGCCCTGTCTCAGCAGCTTGATGAGACGCGCTGCCCTGAAGAGCCTCAGGAAACTCAGGTTCAACAGCCGGTCCTGTAGGACCAAGGACAAGAAGAACATTAGGTCTACATCAGACATATCACATACATTTACTGGAGGCATTTCAAAAGTCAATCGCTAGTCACTACTGTACATGTGACCATGATGCAGACTGAATGACATGATTTTACCCCATGGGCATTCTATATCGTGTCACAGTCAAAAAACTAAACAAACTGATGTTGTACAATGGTTGTGCAACATTTGGTTTTAACGTTGTCCCACAGTTATTTTCCATCGTCTCTCGATGGTTGGCACAAGACAGTGAATCAACATCCTTTTACATCCGTTTACTGTATGTTTGTACAATGTTTGGATTTAGACATGTTTTTTTTCTAAAATGCCTATGGGGTATTAGGTTTGTCCCGGTGCTTGTTTATAAAGGAGCCCATATACACATACAGTACATCAGTGCATACCGGTAATATAAAGAAAGAGAGTGAAAAGAGCAGTGGGGACCAGAGGGATATAGTCACTCACCGTTGTCTATAAGTGACGTTGTTTAACCGTAGTAGAAGATGATGGTCAACATCAGTGAAGACATTCAACAAGAGGACAACGCAGAGAGAGAGAGGGAGGGACAGAAAGAGAGAGAAAGAAAGAGAGATGGAGAGGAGGGGGACAAGGAGAAGCAAGAGAATAGGAACAGTGGTGACATAAAGACAGCCCATAGAAGCTCAACACACACACTTAAATCAGTAAGAGAGCACTGGACAATGATAGCTACACACATGTAAACAGGATATGTATCAGTATAGAACAGCAATAAACAAGGACTACGAGGACCAAGAGAAGAAAATCTAACGTTCCCGACAACTTGAAAGAATCCCACCTGGCTGATTATGATTCCTCATATCATAAGCCGACGGCACCGGCAGTAACGGTCTTCATTAGAAAAGCGATGGTTCATTTCGTATATTTCACACTGCACAGTGTAGAGAACCCATTTCCTGTTGCTCTTGGCTGAACTCTGATTTCCCTGTCACACTCGGATCCCACATCAAACATCAGTACTGAATCAATAGTGTTAACATGCAGCTCTGTTCACAAACTCTCTCTCTCTGGCTCTATCAGTCCCTCTGGTCTAGGGCCAAGTCATCTTTGCTGATACGGCGTACTATTTAGCACATCAGTGCTAATGCCTGTGTACAGGCCACTTTGCATAAACAGCCTGAGTTCTGTGTGTCAGTCACACTGCTCTACCTCGTTAACGTGCATACGCAGCGACACGTGTAGGTACGATATGTGCTGCTCTGGGCTCTTCGCTTACATTGATTTCCGTGACCAGGATGTCAGTGATACTCCCCAGCACCGTCACAAAGTCAAACACGTTCCAGGCGTCCTTCAGGTAATTCTGTGAGGAGGAACATCGAATTAAATATCATTCACAGATTCACGGCATGTGTGCAAATGGTATACCATTAAAGTATTCAAAAAACAGTATGGTCATTGATAGCGTTTGATAGCGTTTGTGATAAAAAAAACGAGGGTATACTGTATACTGTGCTATGACCATTAAAGTTACACTAAAGAGCATTTATAAAACCTTCAACCACCACAAAAGTGCACAGATTCTACCCACCAAAGGACCAAATGCGATGATCTTGAGAATGCACTCCAGAGAGAAGAGGGCCGTGAAGACAATGTTCAGGTTCTTGAGCATGGCCTCATAGAAGTCCGGCGCCCCATGGAACTGAGCGAAGAAGAAAAAGAAGAAGAAGAAGAAGAAGAAGAAGAAAAAGAAGAAGAGAAAGGGAAAGAGAGGGATTGAATTGGCAGATATCTGCTTAAACAACCCCTACATAGAGTATAGTCTTGTGGAGAAGATACTGACCTTCATCATGAGCACGACAGTGTTGAGAGCTATCATGATCATGATGGAGTACTCGAAGGGCGGGGACACCACAAACTTCCACATTCTGTACTGGAAGGACTGCTTGTTGGTTGGCATGTAACGTGTCAGAGGCTTGGCGTTGATGGCGAAGTCAATGCAGGCTCTCTGTGAGGGACAGGGACAGACATACAGTAGAAGCACCATTATGTTCATCATTATGGCCTACCATCACTCCTCTTTCAAGAAACCAATTATTTTTCAGCTTCTCCTCGGCAGGCACACTATTCTATTCTCTCTGAAATTGTTCAGTAGCTCATTTGAGCATTCCCAGCACTCCACAAACCACCCAGACCAACAACACCTCAAGCGAGTAAAGGAAAAAATGGTCTCGCGGAAAATAAACAGGAAGACCGACAGTTGACTACAGTAGATCAAACACACTTGATGGTAATGATGTTGTGTGAAAAGGAGATGTCTAAATCCAGAGGATGGATAGAAGGGTGGATGGCTCCTCCGATCCTGTGGTGGTGGTGGTGGTTGTGGTGGTGTTGTGGCTCCAGTTGGGTGAGTCCCGTTAGTTTAGCATACAGACAGGCGGAGGGGTGGGTGAGTGGGGGGGGTTTGGGATGGGGGGGGGGGGGGGGGGATTTATGTGTGTGTAGTTCAGCAGGCCCGGCTGTGGCTGCCTAATGGGGTCCCAGCGGAGATGAGGCGGGGACGGCTCGCTGGCTTTGTTTCCGCCGGTGGAACCAGAGCTACGGCTACCAAGAATCAATCGTGGACCTGTCACACTGGCCCTCACCTGGGAGGCAGCAGCTGTCGCTAATGCGGGCTCCGCCGAGGCCTTAGCACGCACAACTGAGCACCGGCAGCATCAACAACAGCAACAACAGCAGCCAGACACACGGAGAGAGACTGTACCTACACTGGAGGGCCTCAGCCTTAAGGAATTGATGTGTCATTGTATGGTTTCTATGGCAGGTAGGGACTCTTGCGCTGTTCAAGGCACTGGGAATGACCATCAACAAATGGACTGCATACACAGGAAGGAACTATCAATTGTATTTCTGTATGCTGTACCTCATTCTTCTCCAGACTGCACTCTGACATGGCCTTGTCTCCCTGCTCCTGGAAGGTGATGATGATGAGAGCCACAAAGATGTTGACGAAGAAGAAGGGGAAGACCACGAAGTAGACCACGTAGAAAATGGAGATCTCGATGCGGTAGCCGGGGCTGGGGCCCTGGTCCTCGAAGGTGGCGTCTACAGAGTGCTTCAAGACCCTGGAGAGAAGCATACAGTATAGGATTGTGAACCATTTTAACAGCTAACTGAGGTAAAACTGCAATTGCGAGTGTCCCATTGTACACTAACGGTCATATGAAGTAACAGGAACTATGACACCGTTTAAGCTGTGTGCCTAAAATTAGAGAGTCAATTAAAAAGCCTTTGTAAAAAAAATGATAGGCATGACATTAATGTTCAAGTCTGCTGATACAAAGGCCCATTTTTATGAGAAGTATTAAGAGAATGGGACTAAAGCCAGGCCACCTCCAGGTTATGAAGACTGGGTTGTATATAATTGACTTTTCCCCTGACCTAAAGACTCCCCAGTCTATCTTTTTTACATATCATGCATCACTGGATTATTTAATAACATAGCTAATTGAATGATTTCATTGAGGACAGAGAGCCCGGAATAAGAGCGAGAATTATGGACAGGCCGGAAATTGCACAGACGACACTCTCTGGTGTGCTGACCCGACAAGCTTGCGCACTTTGCTTAAATACGATATAAATCACAGCCAATTACTGGGGCTACCACAGCACATTTTCAGAACATACCCCCAGGCCTGTACAACCACTGGCTTCTACTGGCTGACTGAAACCAACCCAGCACACCACAGAGGGTGAAACTATTTTGAAGAAGGAACCTAATTCCTTCAACCTGCTTGTCAGTGAGATAACGTACTGTGACAGTGCTATAGGATTCACAACAGATCGATGGCCCTGGTGGAATTCTAATCAATAACTGTCGACGTATCATACAATGTGTGACTGTATCTGTGAGAACTAGAAGGCTGACTTACGTGGGCCAGCCTTCTCCAGTGGACACAGTGAAGAGAGTCAGGAAGGCCCACAGCACGTTGTCGTAGTGGAACTCATACTTCTTCCACTCCCGGGGCTGGGCAGCCACCTCATCCTTGTCATAGTCCAGAAACTGCCCTCTGTAGGATACAGAGGAAGAGAAAGAAAAGAGAAAGAGAACGATTCACTGTAGCAACATCAATGACAACATACAGTAATATGATTAGTGGACCATCATGTACTGTATCCTTTTGATAAAATTGACAAGACCCTGCGAAAAAATAAATAAATAAATACAATCGTGTTCAATCATGTTCAATCATGTTCAATGCAGCAGTGGGCTATTTTCTCTCGATGGGGAGAGATAATTGTCCTTGTACACTGGCATTAACAGATGCAAGCCAGGCAGGAAAACTGGCAGAGATACTGTAATTTGTGATGTTCAAACTGGACAGTACCACATCTGCCCTGCAGGGGGAGACTTCCCCAGTGCTGATCAATCTCTGCTCTGTCTGTCACTGTACTCTACTGTACCTGCAGTCTTTCTCCAGCCCCTTGGACTCGTCGGTGCAGTAGAAGAACTTGCCCTTGAACAGCTGCACAGCGATGACGGCGAAGATGAACATGAAGAGGATGTAGACAATGAGGATGTTGAGCACGTTCTTTAGGGAATTGACCACACAGTCAAACACAGCCTGAGGAAACACAGATACACACACACACACACACACACACACACACACACACACACACAGACACAGACACAGACACAGACACAGACACAGACACAGACACAGACACAGACATAGACACACACACACAGTGGCTGGGTTAGATACACAGGGATGGCTCTGTATCTTGGCAGAACCATCATTAAATAAACAATGAATTTATGATTTGACATGGCTAGGTAGGGTTGCTAGGCAAGAGACATACCTTCAGTTTGGGCAGGCGCTTGATGGTTTTGAGAGGCCGTAAGACTCTGAGCACTCTGAGAGACTTGATGGTGCTGATGTCTTTCCCTTTGGTCCCTCTGCACACAGATGACAGAGTTAGACACACACACAAACAGCTACATAAGCACTGTATGTTACACACAATCCCTTCATCATCACTATGACACACACAATACAGTATACTGAGGATGAACTGCAACAATGTGAGAAAATACACTGTGGAAAAAGTCCTCAGGTTGGTATTTTGCCAAGACAGTGATACAGTCAATACTCCAGTCAATACTCCTGTATGTCTTCTACTGTGGATGTAGTTTGTCACACTGAACACTTCACTCTAAATGGGTTTACTGTAGTTAAACAGTGCAACAAAACAGAATAGTTAGTACCCATTGTACGTACAATATGATGAAAGAACGTCATTGAACTGTTGGTGAACTGCTCAAACTTGCTCAAGAACTAGCAAAGGCTTGCCAAACTAATTTCTCAAGCAAAACGAGAAAATGCATTTTAAACGTTTTTCTGCAAACCACTTGCAGAAACCTTCATGATAAGTGGTTGTTGAATTTATCTATCAGTTTTTTCGAAGGCAGAGATACTGTGAAGATCAACACTTTGAAAAATGCACTCTAGGGGTTTGGACTGGATGTGACTGGAATTAGTTACGCCATCATTCAAGGGAGTGAGGTATAAGGAGGAGAAAGCATGGGCACTATTTTCCATTCATCTCCTTCTACTTTAAAGAAACTGTATTCTTCATAACATGTTGATTTCATCAGAAACAAATGGAATAGGATTAGATATGTAGATTGGTGAAGATTTTGGAACTAAAGATACCTTTAACTACTTTAAGTTGTTTCTGACAGCCAACCCCCCTGCCCTGGCAACTGTGAATTAGTAGTCTGGGCACATGCCTCTCCAAACCATTCAGCTATGCATGTCATGTAATCCTGGATTACATGAGCCAATTTGGACAGATTCTGCATGCAAATAACGTACATATTCCACAGAAATACATTTTCTTTAAGAGTTCTATCCCAACACATTGTTCTCCATGCAAGTAAACATCAGATATACAGTCAATCTTGTCACACTACAGACTGTGCATGAGGTTTCTGCAGAATAACCCGTAACCAGTGATACAAAAGAAGGGACCCATGCCGTTTGTCCACTGTCCTCGCTACTGTGCGCCATTCATCTGGGATGTTGAGAACGATGACAGACAGAAGAACATGACAAAAATAAAAGATGTCGGGGAGGAATGTAGAGTATCGAAGTTGACAGGAAATGCAGGAAGAAGCCAGCTTTAATATACACTCGACCGAAAATTGTATTAGGAACACCTGTACACCTTC